>NW_005187637.1:205406-239424 GCF_000239375.1 Pundamilia nyererei | reverse complement strand
TTACTAGTACATATGGTATCATTTGGCCTGTTCATGCTGTCGGCCATGAAATGAAAATGTGATGCTTTTATAAGGTGTTGTAGGTGCATAAATGCAATAAATGGGCCATTGCATCCCGTTGCTAGGTGGTAGGAACATGATGGTTTAATATATCCTATATAATTCAGCTTTTGTGTATATAAATGAGATGTTACTGCTGTGAAAACAACAGGATGCTTTCATAAGGTTTTGTAGGCGCATAAAGGAAGAAAAAGAGGTCATTGTAGCTCGTTGCTAAATGGTTGCCAGGCAACCTGATGGCGTCACATATCATGCATAACTGAAGTTTTGTAGAAATGAGATGTTGTTGTGATGAAATTAAAAAAATATATATTATACAACTCCTGATTGTGTAGTAGGAATTGAAAAAGAGGCAAACACATGAACAGAGAATTTGTGTATTATAATAAGATATAATATTTGACCTGGAGTTTTTTGTCTTTCATTCCACACATGACTCATCTGTGTGACAAAAAATATTGGCCACTCAGGTGATTTGAGGCAAGACTTGCATAGTGCTCTGGGTCAGCACTGTCTGCTGGTCTAAGATTGGACAAACCATGAACAGTGTGCTGGAGATGTGGTCCGCTCACAACTTGGAAAACTATGGTCTTATTGTGAAAGGGCACTTTTAAAGGTCACTTAGAGTCCACACCTCAGCAGCATAGAGTTACTTTGACTGCAGGTGAAGGAACAACAGCTTATTAGCCAGTGTTGGTCATAATGTTTTCCTTTAGGTATTCCTTTAACCCCAGTTTCAGAACGACTTGTTTCCACCTGACTGAGCGAGGTAAATGTGTGTGTTGAACAGAGCAGTGTTGCACTTTTTCCAATGAGGGACTCCCTTGCCTGGCAATACAATAAATTGATTCTATTATGGTTTTCTCCAGGTGCTGACAGATGATTTTAGTGGGAAAGTATCACATTTTTGATTGTTGGCCTGTGATAAAATTCCCCTAAGAGCTTCTTTTACTGATGTCTAAGGCTGGAGCTGTTTTGGCCAACCTTTTTTCTAACTCGCTTGATTTGAAACACCCTGAAAAATTAGGACTTTCACAGAAACATGCACAAATGATAATCATAATTAAATCTGTTCCTATGTTTTTTTTCTTTAGAGATGACCTTGTGCAGGTTGGGGTTGGGCCTGGTAATCACACCCTCACAGTGAGAACAGTTAATGTAGGACTCACACTCCTTGCAGTTTGGGACAGCGACAACATGGGTGTGGCAGACTATGTTCCAATTCCAGTGGGACATGCTATTCATATGGATGATGCCAAAAAACTGATGGTGGGAGATGTGGTCTGCTTCCACATCCAGTTAACCAATCCCAGTGGTAAGAGATTTAAAATGTCACAAATGCTGTCATAAAATAATAAAAAGCACAATAAAAAGCACAACAAAACATTGTGAAAATTAATAAAATGTCTGTTAAATTTGGCACAAGTTTACAGTCTAGATAAGTATTTCTTATGTTTTCTGATTGCTTTTCATTGACTTTCCATAAGGACAAAGTACTTTTTATTAGGGGTGGGTTTTTATAATCGATTTATCGATTAAAATCGATTCTGGCTTGGATAACGTGAAATCGATTCATTAAAATCCTGAATCGATTTTTTTAATATAAATTTATTTTGCCCAAAATGACAGAATCTCAGGTGAAATCTCACAAAATTTCAACAACCACCAAACAGCTAAGACAGTAAATGCGAGCAGGAACACGGATTCTGCACAAAGACTTAAACACACAGCGCGGACCCGCGGATCAGAATCAGTGAGATGTGACTTTCTCACCTGACGGCACGGACACGGTCGGGGCTGAAAGCCGACAGCTCGCTGACTCTGATGTGTCGGCGGATCCGCGCTTTGTGTTTACGCCCTTTTTGCGCCGATTCTAAAGCTGTTAGTTTTATCTCTCTCCAAACAATAAAACTGACTGAACCAGCAGCAAAAGAAGATCCAAACTACGCTTCACATAAACATCGTCATGAATTCCCTCTGATTTTTACTGTTTTGCTTCCACCACGATAAAATCACACTTCATGCACAGCTCTCTCTCTCTCTGTACTGTTTTCTTCATTATTCGCTTGCTTGTTACGCACAAGTCTACAGTTGTTTACAGCGATGTCGGGTTTTTTTTTTCTGTTTACATACTTCTGAAAATCAAACCTAATTTCTGCCGTTCAATACTGAACAAATTTAAACTTTTTAAAATTATACAAAATGCAAAACACTCATCCGTGTCTCTAATAAAGCCGCTGTAACGTTCATATGTTCATTAATGGTTTTCTTTCGTTTTTGATGTACTGCAGAGTATTTTTTTATAAAATCCCAGGCCAGGAAAATCTTCATGTTTTTCTGTGTTTTATCCTCAGCTACTTTGACACGAAGGCATCTGTGTGATGATTTGATAAAATCTTGCGTGTATCAGCTTCCTTTTTATAGATACAAAAATATGTCAATTTACTGATCTGAATTATAATATTTCTGACGGTCAAAATTTCCCATATTCAAATCGAATCGAATCGAATTTAATCGAATCGTGGATCGAATCGATTCAGGACCTTGTGAATCAGAATCGAATCGATTCTAGAAATCAGTGACGATACCCAGCCCTACTTTTTATGTCACAAAAATAACTAAGGGAGTACCAATTTACGTGAATTTAAGTGTACTGTGTAAAAGCACAATATTATCTTTGCCTTCTCTGTAGGTGCTCATGGCACTTGGAGCTCCACTGCAGATGGTGTTCTTCAGGTGGACCCTAAAACTGGAGCTGCTGTAGCTAGAGACTCTGGGACAGCTACTGTGTACTATGAGATACCTGGTATTTTGAAAACATACAGAGAGGTATGTTACTGATAGTGCAGCTTGGTATGTGGTTTAGCCATGGCTTTAATGAATGTGCACTAATAAACAGAATTCTAATTATGCATGCAGTACCATTTTGATCTTTCTCTGCTCTTTATACATTTGTTCCTCTACTAGTGCAGAATATTGCAGGAATCCTCTAGACATGTATCATAACAAAAATTAAAAACAAGTGGATTGCATATCCATCATCACTTCCACAACACTTAATTTATGCATAATGTGTGCGCATGAAATGCTGTTAGGATTCTTGTACACGGTGCGTGGAAAGTATTAATTGGCTCTCTGGATGTTGCTGTTCTTTAAATCATGCTCCTTCCCCCTGAATGTGACCACAATTTTTAATGAATATTTGCTTTTAGAGCAGTTAAAATGTTTTTATGTTGGCTATCTATCTTAAACAGAAAAGAGCTCACATGCATTTTAAAAGGAACTGAATTAAGATGTTTGTTTTTTTTATCAGTGTGAGAAAGTCTTTGAAACAAGTGGGTGGAATGTTATATTCAGCACTCAGCTGTGTTTTAATTAGTTTGCTTCCCCGACGGTTTGATTTGATTGATGTAAACGGTTACTAGTGAATGCAAATTTCAGTGTGATTATTCCATGTACACACTTATATCTTCCTTGGATTTTCCTTTAGCTGTTGTGTCTTTCTCTATGCCTCTGTAGGTAGTAGTGGAAACTCCTACACGGACAGCAGCTATGGCACAGGCTACACCAGTCAGGAATGGCAAGGAGACAAAGGTTCTCCTGACAACCAAAGAAAGAGGAACCAACCTCATTGGTATTGAACTCATATTTAGTTTTTTGTTTTTGTTTAAATGTTTATTTGTGTGTTTTAGAAGAAATGTTATAGGAATTTATTACTTTCACACAGCCAGGCTAGCTCTTTCACCCAATAATCACGTTATAGTGCAGATATGGAAGCTGTGTAAATCATCTCTATATGAGAAACCATTTTAGCAGACATCCCAAATATCAAAACTTTCTGTTATTGTTGTTTTTGGATTTTTTCCCCCCTTATATAAATGTAAAGATTCATGAAGTCTTATTTTTATTTTTTTTAATAACAAATTTCTTGTTCTATTGTGCCCTACACTACAGGAACCTGTTCCTCTAACCAGATTGAAGCTATTTCACAGCTGCAGCCAGAAACATCTGTAAACTGCCATCTCAGCTTTACCAGCGACATTGTCGATTTCTCTGCTAATGACGTCTTTAAAACGCACGTCACCTTTGACCCCAGCATTGGTAAGAGAGCCCACCCCCCCTTAAATTAAAAGATACTTTTAAAACATAACCTCCCTCCCCACTACATAGGTTATTATTATTATTTATTTTTTTTTATGTGTATGGTGTGCAAAGGGGGTAGGAAAGTACTGTTTACAAGGGCATAATCAATACCTGCATTGCCCATACAACGAATTTAGCAGGGGCTATAAAAGTTGTCCGGGTGATGTATTGAACCGAGCAGACGCCCTGTTGCCTGAAATCACTGATCTAATTGTGTTTGGGATTTTGGGACTTCTCCCTAGTTGCTGGCTTATGTACAATGGGATCCACAGTGTGTTCATGAGGTTGTAACCATTCAGCTGAATTTTAAAGGGTTTCTAATAGAACTATGTGATTGTGAAGTGATACTTTCTCAGATATTCAGAGTTTAAAGGGGAAAAATATATATTTCTTGTATGTGCCTGGCATCTTTTTTGTAACCAAAGTTATATCAGGGCTCACATGCATGGTGGTATTCATGATCAGGTCTTGTACCAAATGTACACATTAGTAATTTATCTCTAACCATCACCTTTACTTGTGTCCAATGCCTCAGGCTTCTACACATGCTCCATGACCTTGCAGCCCATCACTGACCAGCAGACCCGCGTGCTCAGCGTATCCATGACCAACCTGCTGGTGAAGGCAGGCCTGGAGGGCAGTACTTTCTCTGGGGTACAAGTCAGTGCCAGACTGCCAATTGAGCCAGGCCTGTACTCAGACCAGACTGAGCTGCTGCTCTCAAACTTACACCCATCAGCTGAACTCACAGTCTATGGCCCTACTGCAGCCCTGTCCAATGTGGAGGTACAATATGTTTTTAAAGCTAAATAATGCTATTCTCATTTAATTCTCTGTGTTTTAGTGAACTTAAGATATGATGTTTAGAAGCATGCATCACTTTGTGGTATCTTTAGGTGGCGTCTACTTCTCCCAACATCGTTGTCCAAGAGAAGGAGGTACACCATAACTTCCCCAGTTTCTCAAAGTACACCGTCAGTGCTGTGGACCCCCATTTAGCAGTTTCTGCTTCCATTTCTATAAGCAGCACTTCCTCCGACCAGAATCTCGTCATCCCAGTCACTTTGATTCACGTAGCTGATCCCAATGCTGCAATTCAAGGTCAGATATTAACAGTGCAAATGAGAATCCACAGAACCTAAAGCCAAACTTGTCGTTTTACTTTAAGTGTATTTTATGTGTAATGTTGCAGGAAATGTAGCTGGGTTGTTTCACAATGTATTATTATAAATGTGAAGCTACTCATAGTTCATCGTAAATGATTCACATTGTTTAATCTTATATTTTCAATACATATCATCATTTTGTTCAATGACAGAAAATGCACATCTCAACGTACAGTGCTTAACAGTTTGTTGTTGTTTTTTTACCCTTCAATTGAACAGAAAATAGAAATGTGGCCATAATGTAAAAAAACCTTCTGTATTGAGGTAATTAGCTGTTTAAATGGGTTACTGCTAAGTAATCAATGCCAGCCACGTAACCAGCCCTGCCATCTGTGGGAAATGAGGACACTGACATGGCATATTTTTTAGTAACCATCTTTCCATTCAGGTATCAGACATCACCAGTGTTGTAACAACATCATTATCCTTTCTGCCGTAGCTAATATGTTGAGTGTGTTGTGTGATTTCAGCATTTTAAATGGGCTTGTTATCTCAAACGCCTCTCTCTCTCTCTCTCAGCAGCTGCTTCTCCAGTTGGTTATATGGAGGGGGGCCACTCCTTCCACAGCTTCATAAACTCCTACCAGATGATGTTCTGCACCCTGTTCGCTCTGCTGGCTGGTACAGCTATCATCATAATTGGTGGGTTGCCTTATTCTTGTTGGAATTACTAAGCCTTACATAATTGGAGGACCTGTTAGATCACATTTTAAAGAACTGCACTCTAGTTTGTTTTCTGTCATCAAAGTAATATTTTTGTGTACCTGGAGTGTACCAAAATCGTACTTTTCGACAGCTGTTCAGACCAAACCATAAGTATTTGGACAGTTACTTTTTTTGGGTGTGGGAATCGATTTCTGTGCACATTCTCATGCACAAAAATACTACAAAATATGCATTTTAGTAGGTTTAAAAATTGCTGTTTGAATTGTAACCCATGTAAAAGACATCACAGGTACAAGTGCCAATTAAAATGTCATTGAGTATTTTGTGGAAAACGTTTGCACTCCTCGACTGTCTCAACTTACACTTTAATGCGTTTCTTTAGATCCACCCTCAGCTCCAGCTTGTTGTGGGGGTAACCCTGCTTGGAGTCAGCTCTTCATTTAGGTTGAGGCACATTGGAATGTTTTAATATTTACTGATGAATCAAAGCTATTCCAAGTGCTCAGCCTAGAAAGCTCTTAGGATGTTTCGTCATTCAGCGATCCCAAAAGTACAGCCGAAGCAACCAATTAGTTTTGATTTGACTCAATCACTGCACACAGAATGCTCCTGTGCACCTCTACAGTCCTGTTGCCTCTGTCAGCCTTGAAATCAATAAGGCAACCATAACTGATGCACCACCTTCTCTGACAGATGAGGTGTCATGCTTTGAGTTTATCCCCCTTTTTTCTTTTTCCCCTTTTCTTCTACACTACAGTCTATCATTTTGATGCAGCATCATAATTTTCCAACTAGGCTTTTCTATTTGTGAAGCTCGCCATCAGTTTGAGGGTATGGTCATGAAGTTGTACTATGACCACTGACGGGGAAACGGGTCATGATTATGTAGGTGTAGTCCAGTCTCTAAAATGATTTGTCCTTCCTGTGGAAGTCGCATCAATTCTCAAATATCAATCAACTTCGAGCCACAAGGGAGTCTTCTGTGAATGAGACAGAACCACAGCCCAAAGAACATTAACTAGGAAAATGTCCAAATACTTTTGAATAACTGTTTGTGCCCTGAGGGGTGCATCTCACATGAAACCCTTTCAATACTGACGTCTTAAACAAAATTAAAGTTGAGACTTTGCATCTTTTTAATGCGGTACTTCTTTGTCAAAATTAATTATGCTAAAAGCACAGAGCCTGAAGGAAAGTTACAGTACTCATTATCCAGACTGTGTACAAGCAAGGTTTTTCCACTGTTACTGGAACATCCATTAAAGCTATTAACATGTTTTGTATTTTAAAATTTTAAATCCTTCAAACACAAGCTGATGCATCAGTGTATTGCAGTGGCACAAGTTCTTTCACAGTGAAGTACTTCTTTAACTTGACAGTCAGTTATCAGTGGTGGTCATAATTTAAAGCACCTAAAGTTGTAATACTATGTTTTGTGGCTAAGAGTTTTTATATAGGAAGGTCAACAAACACTCATGTTTTTAAATGTATCCCCCCCGGGCAGTCCTCCACTCGGTGTTCACGCCAAGGGAACGAACTTATCATCCTGCTTTCATCCAGAGGACACCGTCGTCACCAGTCTCAGGTAGGGCAATGTCACTGTGACTTTACCCAAACAGCGATTTGTAAATAGATGAGAACATACATTCATGAGAATATACAGCTTGATCAAAAAGCTGACTGTGCCTAAAAAGCAGAAAGATATCGGATTTTAATTTGGCTACTGTCCCCTTCAAAGTAGCCCCCTTATGCAGCTTTACACAGCTTCCCCACATTATCTGAAGTTGGCATCTTAGTGTGGACTATTGTTTGGGCTCTGGGTGATAGCTCTCTCTCTCTCTCTCTCCCCCCCCCCCCAAAAAAAAAACATGGACACCGGAGGTCCATTTAAAATTGGCAATGATGGTATTTCTAACAATATATGAGGAAAAAATAATTTTCCAATGAACTGCTGTCACTGATGAGATGCGTCTTAATTTGTACTGTGAAATTATTGAAATGAGGTGCCATTGGCAGCAGCAGTGCTATAGTGCAATAGTAGTAACTCAGAATAAGTGAAATATAAGCATAAAAGTAGCCTAGGTAGTGTTTTCCCTGGAAATTTGTTAGTATAAGACAACTAAACATGTTAGATTAACAACAGCTAAAGTGATTTTACAGTGTAACTCTTCCAGAAGTGCACAATATGTTCCAACTTGAGTCAAAGCTTTTTAACCAGTTGAGTAATTGATTACTTTTCAGTTGGACATGATCAGCTGTTAGTATTTCCCTCCTCCTTAGCCTGGTTGTGCTGATGTCACCTCAACATGTTATAAAGATCATTTGGATGTGAACCTAAAGCATAAATTATTTATCATTCTACAGACTCATTTGTCTTGAAGGAAGCTGGAGTGTTGATATAAGATGTATGTGTTAGCGTGTCAAATTATGCTGGTTAAATGACATTTAAACTATGTAGTGTTTTCTAGATTGCTTTTATTTACTAATAACTTCTAACAGACTTCTTCCACTTGTGGTTTGTGTCACACAGAGTGGTTGTGACCACTCTTTATTTAACATTTATTTAACATTTCTCTCTTCAGGTTTAGACTCACCATTATCAAATTCTTTCAACCGCACGTTACCCGGGACCAGCCTGAACAGCAGCCCCAGGTACCGGCTCTATTCCCCAGACTACAAGTCCTGATGAAGCCGGCTGCTTAGTCTCTCCTCCTTAAAATGAAAACACCCCCGGCCATTAAAGTGTAGAGAATGTGCCTCTGTCCCTCAGGATGAATGCTGTGGGGAGGTGACGGCAAAATCTCAGTATCTTTGTTTTGAAATGTTGGTACAGATGCATAAATGAAACTATTTCTACCGTGGAAGATCAGTTAAAAGGCGATGCAAGATTATTATAGGGCTGTTTTCCAGTTTTCTTGTGTGTTTGCTTATGTGTGTGGAAGTAAATATAAATTATATGTGTGTGCACAATTCTACATATCCTGTATGTATTTTTGTGGTTTGCCATGAAAATAGCTTTTTATACAAAACCACTTCATTGACTGACACCCAGTGAGGAGCGCACTTAAAAACTTTTAGTTTATGCTCATAATTCTTTTTCTTTTTGTTTGCTTGGCTACTAAATTGAAGTGTAAAATGCGGTAACTCAGGATAAACCACATTCTCTTATAAGACAGAAGTCAACTGTTAGTTTGAAAATATTTATTTTTTACGAGCAGATGTTGTTCTCTGTAATGTTGTAGTGTATACATTTTGAGGAAAAGTGCCGTCCACTGAATCCATCCACAAAGATAATGAACCCTTTAAATGTGCATATTACTGACCGTGAAAAGGTTGGACTACTTCTGTTTTAGGGCATTTTGGGGGGAGTTTGATTTTTCCCATTTTTCAATATTACTGATTTTCGAGCCACAATGCATCCAGCTTCTGTCTGATTCATTAATGTGAAACGGCAACGAAATGTGAACTGTCATTTAGTTTTTATCCCAGTGTTGCTTGATTGCAAAAAGCACTCAAATGTGACCAGGTCTCATTTCTGAAAATGTAATGCTTCTGTTTATTCCTACAGCCCATTTATCCTGAACAAAATTACTGTAGCATTGTTGAATTGCTTGAACATTTGATGTGTGATTTTTGTTTTAAATGCCATATTTTTGTATGTGAAGAAAAAAAAAATTAACGACCAGGAATTGTATTTATGCTAGCCATCTGGGTTTGTTTGTTTTTTTTTTTCCAGATCCATGCCTTACTGTCACATCTGACCTGCATTTAGCACATGATGCAGTTATGAATTTGTGTGAATATACTCTCCTCTTTGCTGATTAAAGTTTTTACTTTTTCTGTTCACTGTTGTCAGAATTATTCATCAAAAACCTTTTGTGAATTTCTCTTCTTTCCACATGCTGTCAGTTTAGTATAATTGTGGCAGATGCAAAGACTTACAGAAAGCATTGTCTTCTTTGAATAATTCAAAATGCAGAAAACTAGAAACATCGATTCTGTCACTCACATTTGGCAATTTTGCAACTCGCTGTGGATTTCTGCATCGGCGTTTCATTAATGTGCTCATTAATACATTTTGTTTTCCTCTTTGTTGCTTTTTGATGACATGACGTTCTTATCCTTTTCAGTGTTGTTGCATATTTTTAACTTCTCAATAAATTGTAAACTACTTGAACACGATTAGTTTTGCAAAACATCAATAGCAGTAGAAGGAAAGAAAGGAGGACGATTTTTGCATTAGCAACAGTTGACTTCCCACGTATCCAAAGGCCAGCACGCTCTATACACGCATTCGCCTTATTTCACACAAACAGACGGGGGGTGAGGTGGGGCGTCTTTCTGCTGGGCTCCCTCAGGACATGAAAAGGTCTGTGGCCACTGATCAAATATCTCCCATCTGTCTGTAACACTGCTCTGGGCTGCCGTGGTGGGACTCAGTCACCTGGCTTATTTGTATGCCCTCAGCAGCTGCCTGCATGTCAGCAAATGCAAACCCAAATAGGTGAGCAGAGCAGACCGTGCACCACAGGATCGTTTGTAAAGCAGCAGAACATCAGTCGTGGCACATGTACACTACAATCCAAAAAGTAGCTCTTAGGGGTTTTCACTTTGTCGACATGTGCACTTTTTAGTAATTTACGACTTCATCTTATTTAGGACTGCAGCTAACGAGCCTGACAGCAGTTTTGATTAAATGCCTTGTGTAAGTAAATGCCTTGTAAATAAAAAAAAAGGTAAAATCATGATGATGTATAATAAGGAAAGGCACGCAATTCTTACATTTAAGAACTGAAGGCACATTTCTGACATTGTGGATTATTGGACAGTGGGATGAAGGATGACATGCAAAGGGATGGAGAGACAGAGGAGGATGCTAGGGATAGGGTGAGATGGAAGCAGATGATCTTCTGTGGTGACCCCTAAAGGAAGCAACAAAAAGAAGAAAAGATTATTTTTCTGATGCTCTGTTAATTAAATCATTTCAGCTCCAGTGTTGTTGTTAGGCTAGTCCCAGGGCTCAGTGGAAACCATATTGTGAGACATAAACCCTCACCAATGTAAACTGCTGCACAAGAAGAAGAATCCTGAGTGGGACTTATTCAGCTCCAGCTATAGTCTTTGCATTATTTCCCCCACGCTCCTTATTTCTCAAAGGGGGTGTTAGACAGACAAAGCCTCAACTCATGCCTGAGAGCTGTTTATGAGAAAGCTCAGGAACACCAGCTGCTGTGGCCACAACGAGGGCTCGTGGGTATGCTTAAGATGTTGGCTGCCTTAGAAAAAGGAAACATTTAACCGGTGTGTTGTGTTGTGTAAGCAAACCCACCAACCTTTGACTGCCTTGCCACTTCAATAACTGCTTTCAGGAGGCGCTGGTAGCAGTTGTTATTTTGCTGTCTGCTTCAGTTAAAATTCATTGAGATTCAAAAGCGGCAGTGAACGTCTCTTAAATTACTCCCATCAACAGGTAGTTGCATGTGGCTGTACAGTATATTTATGGCTTATTAAGGCAGTCTTCCGTGGATAAATGACACTCAATTTATTTTCGCCATTAAGGGACACAGGTTGTGGAAAAACTGCCTATCAGGCTGTTGTGTGTTGGGTGAAGCAAAACCGCCACTGTTCCAGATGTGTCACTGTGCTGGAGGTGGAGAGGATCAATGACGTGGTACTGAATAAGACCTGACAAGAATGATAAGGCAGCTCCCACATGTTTTTCAGGACTGTGTGTGAAGATCTCTTTTTAAAGGGACGTCAGAGGCTGATGGACCTCATGACAGTATCGGTAGTTAATAGTCTTTTTTTTTTTTCCATATCTGTATAATGGATGTAAATACATTGCCGATGCATTTCCTAAGCAACACTGCGGCAGTATGACGAGAGAAGTGCTGAAGTTCAATTTTCAGGATTCATATAAAATCACTCAGGCTAATCAACTCGCTCTGTATTATTACTGTTTTGAACTATTGCAGAAGCACCATTCAGAAAACTCCCCATTTGGTTCATGCATTTATGATTTTAATTATATATTTTGTGCAATATGAGATCAGCGAGTAAATCGCTCTAACACCTACTACGCTTCCTCTCGTGTGCCATTTCAGATCCATCACACAAATGCACATCTATATGAGGTGGTTGTCGGCTCAGTAGAGACTATTTTGTATTCTCTTGGAGGGAAAAAGGAAATGTTTTCCACTCTGCTGGTGAGATTATTGGGGCCTTTCTTTCATCGCAGCTGGTAAATGTTTTGTAGGGCTGAACCTAGAGGCTTCGGGTTGGGTTTGTTTAGGGGCAAATATACTGTATGAGCGATTTCAGAAAATAAATCTCACTGGCTGCCACCCACATTGGCAACGCCGTATGACTGGTCAGCCAGGAGCCAGCCCAAGAGCATAATACTGACAGACAGTGCGTTTTGAAGTGGTTAATACTATGTGGTTGCTGGCATTTGCTTATCCACAAAACAGGAGTTCCAGTACACTCAACTTGGAGTTGAAGGTATGGCTAATTGAGCTGTGTGGTTTGATAGTGTAATTGTGGACAAAGTTTAAAGGAATCAAATTTTTATGTTTGGGATTTTTGTGGGATTCTTTTTATCCCCACTTTCTGCCTTTAAAACACAGGGTCACTTGAAGAGCAGCTTCATCATTGCTGGATGGGCTTCAGTGACTTGCTAAAAGGCAATTTAATTTGTCTAAAAGACACTGGCTTGAGGGGACCTGTAAATGGATAGTAAAATGGCAGTTTTGGTGAGATACATTTTTACCTGAAGGCATTATGTGCCATCACAGAGAAATGCTTCAGAAGTAAGAAATAAAGCAAGGCATTGCGCAGCGCTGACATGTGACATTAGCCTGCGACATTCAGCTGTTAATAGCTGTATACGGTATATCCTTCTGGGTGGCATTTCAAGGCTCGTGCTGCTCTCCTTGGCCTCCTGCCATGTGGATAAGGAAGCCACAGGGAAAAACCTAATGTACTCCATCTGTACTGCATGTCCTTAAACTGCTTCCCACTGCTCCTGGTTTGAATGAATTTGCTGATGCTCTGTCTCCACATTAAAACAAGTTATCTCAGATGATCCAAGTGCAGCCGTCAGGTGGTGCAGCATAAAGGTAAAGCCCTCAGTTTCTTGGATGACGCACTCTCCATTTGCACTGTAACTGTATCCACGAACGCAGCATCTCAACTGGAGCTTTGAAAAATTGATCAAAAGAAAATGAGAGAAGGGAGTTATGAGAGAGTTGGAGCAGCAGAGTTTCTGACAACTAAAGTGTGAGTGTGCATGTTGCTTTGATTCTTTTTCTCTTAAAAAAAATCCAGCAATGGGGGAATGGTTACAAGAGCAAACTGCCATCTTCCTCTCAGTTCCTACACACGTGTTTGTAAAACCACATCCTGCAGAGTACCCATTGTGCTCAATTCCAACTCCCATTTTATTCTTGGACTCTTCTACAGTAGCTTTGCATACTGTTGATTTGCAGTTGAAAGTCATTTTTATTCATCTTCTTGCAGGGCATCAGTTTATTATCTGTGTGCATCAAGTTGATCTACCCTTTCCTCGTGTCTTAACCCAACTTTCTTCTGAGCCCTGAGACACCATATTAACAATATCCACACTTATTAACACCACAAGGAGCCAACAGTAGGAAAAAAAACACTCCGAGGTAGGCTAGAGCCCAAGCTTTTGGTTCCTGGGGATAGCTTCCAGATATCTGCCCTCATTATTTGAAACTTTGATCATGCTTAATATGAGCATCTGCCATTAGAGCAGTATATATAGGACAGGAATCAGTTCTTAGACATCGACATCTAAAAGTCGGTGCTTTAAAAGCAGGATGTGACGAACAAATGAGGTGAAACTTAAGCATCGACCTCTGTCATCAGAGTCGGGTGCTGCAGTTTGCTCTTGCTGTTGGCCTTCTCTGGGACACCTCGTGTTTAATATACAGCCCCCTGTCCCAAATGCACAGAACACATCAGTCATTTCTGTTTCAAAAACTAATGTATGCTGCTGCTAACGCGATCATTTCATTAGAGGGGAATATAGCCTGCTGGAGAAAATGGCAATACACAAACAGCATAGTAAACAACTCTGCAGGGAAGACGCAGCAGCACTCTGTGTCTACCAGACTGTGTTACAGCGCAAAACACAGTCGCAACAAAGTTCTGCCTAATCAAAAATTGATCAAAATGCGTGCGGCTCTTTGCAATATGAATCCTTGTCGGAGAGAACAGACGATGCGTGTGTTGTCTGCCTGCCTGGAGAAGAGAAGAGGACGTGCACAGGAAATAGATCCGCTGAAATGGAAAAGGGTGGGAAAAATTAAGCTCCTGACAAACTCAACAGTCATTTACCCCCCTGCATTAGGCCAAAAGTAATTACAGCTGCCTGCGAGCGGTAGATTCATAAAACTTGAAAACCCCGCCCACTCCGTCAGCCAAGCGTCTGTTTACGAAAAGTCACGGGAACGGCATGGAGCGAGAGGGACCTAATAGAAAATGTCATACCGCGTTGCCAACAGGGGAATGAGCAGACTTTAGAGAGCCAGCCGGGATCCTCACGGTGAAGTCTGTCACATGCGGGTGAATGATATGTTGAAGCCTGCTTGACATTCCCAGCCTTGATATGTGAGTAGTTTCTAGTTTCGTGGCAGTGGGACTTGGAAACGCGTGTAGCCGGGAGTATTTCTGATTCGGATTATTATCACCCTCATCGTTTTTTGTTTTTGTTTTTTTGTTAAAAAAAACAACAAAACAAAACAATGACAAGGCGTAAAAGGCGCAACGCACTGAATTGTTGCGCCTAAACCCGAGCCTGGACTATAGAGGACCATCTCCCCGGCTTCTGCGCTACGACAGGGAACGCAGGAGAAAAACGGCAGTTGGAGCGACATGGAAAGCCCAACGGAGAACCCTACTAGGGCTGCGGAATATTTGAAGGAGCTTAATAAAATAATCGAGACGCAGCAGGAGTTGCTGGAGAGGCAGAGGGGGAGGATAGAGGAACTGGAGCAGCAAGTGTCCGACTTATGCTCGGAGAACGCCTGTCTGAAGGAGCAGTACCAGCGGCACCTGGCAACCTGCAGGCTGCTGCAGGGCAGCAACAGCCTCTCCACGCTGGGAGCCATAAAGGAGCACGCCACGCAGGAAAAGTAAGTCACAACGGCATCTTATGTTGTTTCTGTCAAAGTTAAATTAATGCCGTAGAGCTGCGTTTGCTCATTTAGTCTTTAAAAAAGTTCTAAATGTGAGTGAAGTAATTAATGCTAAACGAGAGCCAAAGTGCGCGGAGCCACATTCATGGCACACAGTTACACGGAGCTGCTGCTTTGGGAATCAACGGTCTCCTTTTATTAACGTCGCTGTTGCTGATGGGTTGGTGACCATACTAGCCATCATCGTTATGTGTCTGTTGGTCAAATAAACAGCAGATAAATCTTAAAAATTGCACAGCAATTGTCAGTTACACACTCAGAGGTCTGCAGATCTAGTGCAGATAACATGCTGTACACAAACATGATCATGGTTCTGTGCACTTGAGAAAACCCCCTTTTCTGGTTCTTTTGGATTAAAAATTAGAGTTTTAAACTTGCAGAATATCGTTTGAACTCATTTAAAAGATCACTTGAAGGAGGGTTTCATGTGCGTAGACAAACACGTATCCTCCAAATATCCTTGATATGAGAAACCAGTAGTTGCAGTCTTTGGGAAACATCACACATATGCTACTTTGGATGAATCTGTTATGCAATAATAGTTTAGGACAGACCCAAAGGGTTAAGCCCCAGGCAGAGCAGAGGAGGTAGGATAGTTGTGGGGCATTTGTATTAGCAGTCTGTCTTACCCTCCCTGTACCATTTCTGTGTTGAATTTCACTCCCTGTTGGCTGTATCTCCAAAATGCTTGCAGACGTTTAACTCAGTTTTGATGCTCTGCAGGATCATGTGATTGTGCTTGACCTTCATCTCCAGGGGCATGTTAGTGTCATGAAGATCACTGGCAGCAAATCAATACTGATGACTCATGGACTATATGTCTTTGCCAGCTGATAAAGCCAGACTCATGAGATTGGGACATTGTAACACTGACCTTTAGTGAGCCCCATCTATAAATCTCACGTGGGTATTCTAGCTGATTTCGCTGGGAAAAAGCCTGTCACCATCTCATTCTGTACTGTCACAGTGTCTGAACACTATTTGAGTCCAGTTGTGGTAGACTGGCACAAAGGTTACATAGGAGCCCCTGATTAACCCAGTGAACTTGATAAAATATGGCAGCTGTTAATAATGTAAAGTGGGGTTTATGGAGGATGCAGGATTAAAAATGCCACTTAAGTGCAGTGAGTAATTTAAGGAATGCAGATGCCTTAAGCAAGACTAATTCTAAGATCTGCAAAGGTCATTTTAGCAAAGAGAAGATGGGATTTAAATAGCATATGCTTGGAAATTAAACTGTCTAGTCATGCTTCCCCCTGTGTTACAAGGTCAGGGACAGTGGTAACAGTCGGCAAGAAAAAGAGGCCCATATATTTCTACCGAGTAACTTGTTTCTCTGAGGAATTCCCACTTTGGGAGTGTTCTCCTGTTTCGCCATATCTGTGCATACCTCCATAAGGAGTGAGCAGCTTTCGTAAGGCTAGGAGATGTGCTGATACCACTTGGTGCTTTGGTATTACCCATGCCAGGGGACAGCAGTCCTTGTCTGTAGGTTAGATGAGCCACAGTTATGGTATGTATACACGCATATTGGGTTTTTTTTTTTGTTGTTTTTTTATTTTTTTATTAAATTGATCAAAGATCTACCAAAAGGTATCTACTTTTTCAAAAATTTACCTGCAAAATATTAAGATTGCGGTCAGCCTTACCTGTACTTTGTTTATAGAAAATTAGGATGTTGACATGCTTGTTAACACAAAGTATTTAGATGGCTTTTAGTTTAGCACATTAATCCTAGCCATGCAAAACTAACATCTAATTTGTAATGGGTTGTTTTTGGGGGTTTTTTTGGGGTTTTTTTGTATATGTCACCAATTATTGTACTAATATTCCCATCTTTTGACACATCTAAGAAGCTCATTTTCCATCAAAAATCCTTCTGGGCTGCTCAGCAGAGAGCTCTCATTTTGCTACTTGTATCTGCAGTTTCCTTTTCTATTTTTACCACCCAGCGCTTGTCATTGAGTCACAACAAATACTGGCCGATGAAAGGCAGCTGTAAGACTTGTATGATTACCCCCATTCTAGGCACACAACATTTCCACTCGTTTCTTTCTTCAGGAGGAGCTGCCTCCTATCTCAGAAACATGCATGCTGATGCCCCCTGTGATCACAATGAGCTTTTAAAGCACTTCAGTGCAAATCAAACATCACATGCCTGAATATCAAAATTATCTGCAAACAGCAGCTGATAATGTTGTTTAAACACACGCACGTCAGACCTTTTGGCTCTTTGTCCTGAAAATCATCCTTCGGATGAGGCAAAGCATGCCCCCGCCCCACCCCCATGTCAACGCAGTCTTTTGTCCTTTTTTTTTCTTTTTTACATTATGCCGGGAATGTAGACAAAGCTTTCTTTGCTGTGTCAGGCATGTCCTCTTTCCTCTTACTGTGGTAGTTGTCATTCCGGTTACGTAATGAGGAAGTGACTAGCATTAAAAGTACAGTAAAAAGGAAAGCGAATACCTTACCAGAAAAACAAGTAATTCCCAAAACTAGGCCAGTTGTCTGTGTGAAAAGTCTCCTCTTGAGGAATAGATTTACCCTCTGATATTTTCCTTTATTTCTTGGAAATAAAGGAGAATATTAAGCATGAACTAACTAGAGCACCAACTCATGACTATATACTAGATATAAACTCCAAGAGATGCTTATTTTAACTTAGAATAACAGTCTGCCTGGTTTTTGTTTGAAGATGTCAAAAATCTGACTACATCTAAGTCTCAGTAATTAATACCTTTTAAAAAAAATTGCTTTTATTTAACCAAAAGCAACGTTTTTAAACATTTCTCTATAGTAATTTAATATGACTGTCTGATCACCTTTTTTTTTTTGTCACGAAGACAACGAGTGGTTTCGTTGAGTTTTGTCTTTCTCAGGAAGGCAAAGCCTGAAATTCAATGGTAGAGATAAACTTCTTTTTTTTTTTTAAGATTATGATCACTACCTTTGTAAAACTCCACCCAGCCCCATGTGCATCGTTGTTTTTACTTTTTAAAAATTGATTGCGAAGCATTACAGGCAACAACATGTTTTTGTCATGCACTGGTAAATGTTGACAGTTTGTCTCTGTACGTTTCAGACTAACTGGAAGAAAATGTCACTATAGGTGTTATGTATTAGACAGTTATTCAAATGAATGGATACTTGAAAAACTGGCACTTCATTTGCCTATTTAAGCATAAAATGTCATGCAACTTCCATCACAGAAAAACAGTGTTGATTTAAGTACTTGGGGAATGGAATTTATATGATTAGAGCTGCATGAAGTCAGTTTCTTAAAAATATTTAATAGTAATTTTCTGTGAGTCCAAAATATTAATCTGAACACTTACAGCCAACACTGTAAAAACCTAGCAATGGTTTTATTCATGGAGTGAACCAGAGATTTCCGGAATCCCTCTGTGTAAAATGTTGACTTTAATATATTAGATTTGTTGTTATTTGTTCTTAAACAAGTGTAGTTAACACATATTTAACCAGATAAGGGCTCAATTGCATATTTTAAACGCAAAATTTCAGAAAACTGGATGTAATTAGTTGACTGGGATTTATAATGTTGTCTTTTCTCCAATTTACATGTGGTGTGATTCACCATGCTGTGGAAAGATGTTGGATATAGATATATGTTCCTGTGAGACTAGAAAAGTAACTGCTGAGCTCATGCTGTGTGTTAAACTTTTTATTAGGAAGGGGGGAAAAGCATGGTGGGGGTTGAGGGCATGGTCACGTGATGCATTATGCCATTGTTTTGCTCATTTCTTTTCTTGAGATTAAAGCCATTACCTCTAACTCTTCCTGCTAAATGTACCAATATGTAGGGATGGGTATCGTTTAGGTTTTATCCGATACCGGTGCCAAATCGGTACTTTTGATACGGTGCAGGTGCTTAAACAGTGCTCGAATCGGTGCTTAAAGAATGGAGAACACAAACTTTGTCCAAAAACCTCTTTTGTTTTTATATTTAGCAGTCTCTTTTTTTTTTTTTTTCTGCAAAATGATAAGCACCATCCAGCCCCATGCACGGGGCGATCCGCGCTAACTCGCTAATGGAGATTTACCACACCCGCAGTAGATGTGCTTGAAGCACTTGTTGCAGGCTGCTGAGTTTGCATCTTTTGCTGTGAAGTACAGTCAGACTTTTGACTGCTTCGCCTTGGGCATTTTTAATCTGTAGCTCTGCTCTAAGAGAACGTACATACCTGGGCCTGACTACTATCCTTGGAAAGGTAAAATGATTGGCTAGAATCCAAAGTGTATGACATCTCAGGAAAAAACAAAACAAAACACCGAAATAAAGCACCGAAATGTGTGCGCTGGTTACTACCGTTTATGTCAGAACCATTATGGCACCTGATACCCATCCCTACCAATATGTAGCGAATTTAGTGTTGCTTCATTTTGCTCTCATTACAGGTCAAAATATAGTTTTTAGTTCCTGATTGTCTGCTGCAGCCAGCATGCCTTTTTCTTGTTAGATAGTGATCTTGAATAGAGTCTGTGATGTTTGTTCATACTGTATATGGGAAGCGCTGAGCTATGCTGGCAGGTTCAATTGTTGCTGGCTGAAGATGACATCTGTAAGTCACTTCAAGAGGGCCATGAAGAGAGAAACAAAAACACAACCACTGTAAAACAGCTGTGGGACTACAAGTCAAAGAAAAGGGGAAAAAGTCTACTGAATGACGCATTACCTTGCTTACTGGTGTCTCTGGTTGGCTATAAACAGACGGGTTTTCCCTCTGTGTTGTTTTTACATTCTCTTTGTCCTCTTTTGGACACAACACAGAGAGAGCAGGAAATATGATGTGAAACTGATAGTGGAACCTGTGGTGAAGAGTCAACCTATTTATCAGTGAACTCTACAGAAAAGGTTCTTGTAACATTGTCAGTCAGGTTCTCAGGATCGACAGCCACTGCCAAGGTATATATAAAAAAAAATCTTCCCAGTTTGCACAGACCCTGTTATTTTATAAACTTGTCCACCTGGGTGACTACATAGTGGCTTAGAAAGACTAATAGAATAGGAATTATTCCCAGTCAGTGTCGGTGTGTGGCATTCAGGTGAGCGTTAACAGTCACATACATATTATGTTACTTCTGGCTCTATGGTTGCCTGCCTTGTCAGCCCTTTAGTTCAACAGTATTTATGCTGACCATATAGTTTCTTTCCTAATGGAGTTTGTTTTTAACAGCCCTCTACAGTTTCTTGTATTCCTTGTACTCACAGTGGAATTAAGTTACACGTATTTCAAGACAGCGTTGCAAGTTTTCGCTGCACGCATTAATGATAAGTGGTTACATGTGCAGTTATGTTGAGACTGTGGCAGCTTTTCGGCCACGCGTCCCAGGTCAGTCTCAGAAGCGATTAAAACAATTACAGCCACAAATTAAACCTTTAATGAAACCTTTTCAGTGTTTGCGAAAAAATGTTTTTCCATGCGTGATGCAGTAGAAGCTGCTGTTTTAATCAGAGTGGAGCCACTGTGATCCGAATAGGTCCTCTGGGGTTTGGGGGTAGAATACTGTTTGCTATTACTTTCATTTCTTATCTTGGAGCTGGTGGATGCGTCTGCCAGGCCACATTTAGCATTCAGACTTTGTCCCAGGTCCAGATAGCCAACCGAGTGTAAACAAAATTTGTGATGCTGATGTGATTGCTGGTGTGATAACTTCAACTGTAGATGACAAACAGCTGATATGTCATTTCTGAAACTCTTCTTCTTCTTTTTTTTTTCCACTCAGCCTTTTAGTTTTTAGTTTTCCAAAGTGTATTAAAGAGATATTTGAATGTAGATGTTTTGATTATTCTATGTTTGGAAATCTGATGTAATTATGCACTGAAACAACAGTGGAAAATTCCGAGTCATGTTAGAGATTTGAGTTCAGCGACTGTGGGAGAAGACTTTGTTAATAAATTTATTTATTTTTTAAATTCCAGGCAGTCTTTGAAAATGAAGAGCATAAAGAAGTATATGTGCTCTTGAGTGATCAATTATTAATCAATAACACAAGAAATTATTTCAAACACCAGTGCTCGAACAAGACTTCTGAATGCTGGTGAATGAGCAGCAAAGCTCTTGAGTTGATGATGTGCAGTGCTAGGCTTGGTTACTTGCCAAGACACAGACTGCATAGTTTCTGTAGGGCTGTGAGAACAAGAAGAACATTTTTAGGCAGGCAGTGCATTTTCAGTATATGTTTTATAGATTCATTTACTGTCATTTCATATATTCAGCAGCTGGTAAACTGTGCTTTGGAGCAAATGTTTGACAGTTAAAGCAGTTGGATATTTCATTTTCTTTTTAAAATGCATTTGAGATTTGGCTTTTCTTTAAAATCTGAACCATTCCTATCTTGTAAAAAATGGAGTCCCAGACAGTTTGACTAACCAGAGTCACTATTTTATGACTCCTCTTGGTTGCACTTATCAAACACGGTAACGTGAGCATAAGAAACAATGAATGAGAGAGGTAAATAACTCAAGTGACACATTTATTGAACTTAAATAATAATAATAATCCACAAAACACCATAATACAGCAATAAGTGAACAATTCTTCCTTTTTCTCTTTTTCTGTTCTCTTTTCTGTTTAGATCAGGGCTGCCCAATCCCAGTCCTCGGGATTGGGACTGTAGGATAGTAGCTCCCGGGAGCTACTATCCTGCAGCTTTTAGATGCATCCCTACTCCAACACAGCTGAATCAAATGGTTTGATTACCTCTTCAGCATGCCATCATGTTTGGCAAAGGCCTGATAACAAGCCATTCATTTGATTCGGGTGTGTGGGAACAAGGATGCATCTAAAAGCTGCAGGACGGTAGCTCTCGAGGACCGGGATTGGGCACCCCTGGTTTAGATAGACAAATTGTTTTGTGCGTTGTGTTGTGATACCGCTACATATCTTTGTGGTAAGCTATTGTGAGTTGCTCCGTGAGATTCATACCTAAATAAGGAACTTGCATTTCAATTTCTAAAGCTTTGGTTTTTTTATTATTTAATTTATCTCATTATATTGCAGATCCAGTGCTTGGAACCAAGCCTGTTAGTACTCATAGGAATTAGTGTCGTCAATTGAATCAATAGATACTCAAGTACTTGATAAATGTCCTTTCAGGTAGCTGATTTGGTCAGTACTGTTGTTCACTGTCATCTGTGGTTTTGTATTGCTTTCTGTGTGGGTTACAGATGTTATGTCTTGGCTTCTTTGCTGTAATTTGCTGCCTAAGAACAACTTAGTTGCCCTTCCTAAGCCCCCTCTGTTGAGCTTGTCGACTGGAAATTGGCAGGTTCATAAATAGTTCACCCCATGCCACTGTAACGGCTTTAGCATGTGTTTTGGGACCACATGGCTGGAAAGAATAGCATAATGGAGAAAGCTGCTTCTTGTGGCTGGTGGTGTCCACTCATTTACCGGATGATCTGCTGAACAATCAGTGTGCCAAACCAAATTTACGAGCACATGGGCTCCCATTCTCCAGCAAAGCCCCCTCTAATGAAATGCCCCTACTAGATTAATGTCTACACAGGGATGATTTGCATCCAGACCCACCTATAAATTTCAGGCAATGGCCAAAGAGAATTTGAAACTTGCACTCAAAATCAACTGCAGGCTGCCTTTAGGTGCAATAGACTGTCCCTCCTCAGTGTGACTGCAGTCTTGCTGGAAGGAAGCCAGGCACTGCTGACCTCTGGTTCCCCCAATCAGGCCTATCACGACACTGTTACAGTTGTTTTGTGTCCTTTGTTCTTGCTAGTTGTCTCATAAGATAGGATAATTATGGCCATAATGAACACTGTTACCTTATGGGGTTACAAGTAAAGCCTTCACCAAAAAACCGTTTATGTTTAAATCACCAAACTCAGCTGGATTTAACTTGCAAGTAAAGTCTTGATATCAATTCCTGTGGGATTTGAGAGTAATGATGTCAGTGGACTAGATAAGGCTAGTATGGCGCCATTTGACATGCGTTTCAGAAACCACAATGATTGGATTGTGACTGAGCGTCGATTCAGTGAATGAAATGAGTGAAAACAAGGATGCCTGAAAGTCAAGTTGTGTGGCTTGTTTGCATTGTGCTTAAATGATTTATGATCGGGAACTTCAGGGATAAACCAATGGATCTGACTAAGGTGTGTTGATGGACATCGAAGCTTAAGTAAACACGTATGGTTAAAGTGTTAGAGTCATATAAACCTGACTTCTCATGTGTTTTTTTTTTTTTTTTCGGGGGGAGGGGTGTCTTTTTAATAATTTAATCTAACTCGCTGCTGATGGTAGTGTATGAGTAGTGAGGTATATCAATTGTCTCACCTTGCTCTGAGTAGGAAAGAAAGAACACATGCTGTCTTCTCAAAGCGCCGAACAGCTTTTGCAGATACAGTATTGTTTGGCCTATTCTTGCTGTTGGCCGTGAAATGAAAATGATACAGTGCTGTTTTTATGGTGTTGTAGGTGCCGAAATGCAAAAATATATGGGTCATTTTAGCCAATTGCTAGGCAGTTGCTAGGCAACGTGATGACGTTATAATATATCATGTGCAATTCAAGTTTTGTGGCAATAAATGAGATGTTGTTGTCATGAAATAAAAAAGAACAGTGTGCTTGCATGAGGTGTTATAAAACCTAAAAACGGGTTATTTTAACATGTTGCTGTGTGATTGCATGATGACATCATAATATCTGATACCTATGAGGACCTTCAGGGGCCCAAGATGTTCTTATTGGCCAGGTTTGGTTGCTCAGCCCCTGATGCTGTAGTAGGATTTGGCAGACAAAGGAAGAAACTCACAATTAGATATTGTGCGTATTATAGTACCATACTGCATATGATGTAATGGAGCACTGAGCTCACGATTCACAAGTAGCACATTACATTGACAAGATTTTTTTCTGTGTTCTCATAGTTGGTTATTTTCAGAAAAAAGCAAACAAAAAACTGTTCATGGAGACAAAAACAGCTTTTTGCTAGAAAGTTACAATATTATCTTTACTCAAAATGTACTAAATGAGTCTCATCTTTTTCATTTTTGTCAGTTTTGTGTTAAAGAAGATTTATGGATGATAAAATGTTCTCTTCTCTGTTTATTCCCTGATGTTTTTGCTTTCTTTATTATTGCAAACTGTGATCAGCACTGAAACAGCACACTTGTAGCGGCCACAAGGCCAAAGTATAGTTGCCTGTTCATTCTTTATTTCTTCACAGTTGAACCAATTATCTGCCTCACAGCTGTCAAAACCAGCTGATGCAGCAGCTGAATCGAAGGCAATTTGTAGCATAGTACCTGTGGAGAGCTGTTTGAAATGCTGCCACTAGTTTTCTGCCAAGTGGGAGTGTGTGTGTGTGTGTGTGTGTGTGTGTGTGCGTGCGTGAAAAGCTGACAAGGTGGAGGCTGAGTCAACAGTTAAACACAGATGAGGAGCTACTGCTTACACACACTCTTCTTAGTCACCATGGATAGATGTCAACACAGGCCTTGTTACAGCTGGCTGGGCTGAATTTTCTGTTGCGAGTACTTAACTGGTTTGTGTATTTAAGTTTGCTGATGGTTACTTGCTGGTTTAACAGGTTCAATTGCTTCCACTCAGGTGTTGGCTTGCGGTATGTGCGTTTCAGATGCTTGTAGATGGAGTGCACTTCTTCTCTTGTTCTTTATAACCTCAGACTTTGCAAGAGACTCTGAGGGCTCACCCAAATCCGAGCAATATGTTCAGGAATGCAGCATGAGTAAGAGTGAGATCCCCCTGTATCCAGCTCACTTTGTTAGGTCGGGTGTTTAAGACCACTTGGATTCAAAGTGGGAGAAAAAACCAGTGCGGCTTTTTAACATGATCAAGAGCTTTAAATGTCTGGAAACAAAAGTCTAATATTATTTAGATGCTATTGTAATCTCGCTGATTGTGTTTGTTTGAAACACGACCATCCAAAAAGTTGAGAGGCTGTTAATATACAAAGAAACACAAAATTAAATTTTAATTTATAAACCATTTAAAGCCTACGGCTCAGTTTCCCAGACATGAATTATACCTGGTTGTAGATCATAAACTTTTCTTCGATTTTTTTTTTTTTTTTTTTTTTTTTTTTTTTTTTTTTTTTAATTTACTGGTTAGATTTGATCTGGGACTGCAGTTAATCCGTGTCTGGTAAACATGCTGATTATGTTATTTTGAACATTGCATAGAGAGCTATTTTGAATCTGATGCCAGCAATCAGGGACAACATTGTTAGTTTAATTACAGTATTTACATGATTAGTTATAAAAAAGAGACTCCCTGGGGGATCGTCTTCTGTGAAAAAGTGAAATATTGTTGGTTCAAAGTGTTTGACAATATGGTACTAAAGTCAGATTGCAAAGAATTTGGGAATTCCCTTTAAAGAGGCAGAGAATCCACATCTCTGGATGAAATGGACAAAGAACTAATATTGAATGGCCCTGCTATTTGGGCCCTTAGGTATGACTTTATTAAAAATAGACATTTTCCTGTTGTGGAAATGTGTTGCTGCATCCAGAAATAATGTAGTTTAAAATTTTACCATGCGAAGAAACATAAACTATGTCCGCTTACTCCTCTGGACCAGAGCTCAACTGTCCCGTGGTCTTGCAAAACAAAATTTGGACACTTTGTCCACAAAGCTAAGGAGCACAGGGAACATCCAGCAGAGTGTCTGAAATGGGGGCGTCACTGAGCTTTTTCTTTCTTAAGCAGAGTTTTTTGTCATGCCATATGTAGTTTTTTCTCATACACAGTATAAAAGATGGACATGGCTACTAATGTCACCTGTTGGTATTTGAAGTCCCATTTTGAGCATTTCCAGCGCAGCCAAAAAAAAAGAATGTGAAAAGCAGGTGTTTTTTTTTTTTTGTTTGTTTTTTGTTTATAAACTGCATGCTCATTGGCTAACGACTAACGATTCTTAAAGTCATTAGGAAAGCGTTTATAGCAGCGGTCTCCAACCTTCTTTGCACCACGGACCGGTTTATGCCCGACAATATTTTCACGGACCGGCCTTTATAGTGTCGCGGATAAATGCAACAAAATAAACCTAGTACCGGTACCGAAAAAAAGAAGATTTATTCATAACACACATGAAAAGACCCCGGAAAACAGAGTTAACGATAAAAACGATAACACTAAAAACCCTGAAAACCATACATTTCACAGCCGAGCCTCAACTCTCGCGGCCCGGTACCAAACAACTCACGGACCGGTAGCGGTCCGTGGCCCGGGGGTTGGGGACCGCCGGTTTATAGAGTCAGAAAACTGCTCTCCTATTTACTACTTCTGATGTTTTACAGATATTTAACAACTAACCAGGTGGGATTAACTTGTCCATTTTGGCTGTCTGACAATCATGGTAACTATGTAGGAATAAGGCCCCGGTCTCATAGGGCTAGAAAATGATCTGCGACCATCTGACAACCTCCTGTCATAAAGTAAAAGTGAATATTCCACAGCTGGTTGCAGTTGGTGGCTAGAGGTTGATGGCAGTTGCTCAGAAAATGATTTGCGAAGTCTTAGTTAACACAGGTCTACAGACGGGTCAGTGATGTCCACAACTACTAGGGGAATAAACTTTAATTTCTCGAACCAGTTTACAAACCACTTCCTTGTGATTGCTTTTGTTCGCTAGCTAATCGCCGCGGTCATAGTTTTAATGGAGGCGACAGACTTGTCTGTGAAAGTTCATCACCTTCTGTACAACCAGTTTCACTCAGCAACATTATTGTACATGAAATGGACAACTTGCATATCTGTGAGGCCTTATTGATTCTTGACCAACATTCAAGGAAGACTGCTTAAATTAGCAAGGTGATGTCAAACCATATGCTGCACATATTTCAAGAGTAATGCTGCTTGGAAAAGAAAAACTACCTGAAAGAACCCGTTGAAAATCTTTTTGCTCATTGTGAAAACAAAAAAAATTACAAAGAGTGTCTTGAACCTTTTGGGCAGCTAAAAAAAAAACAGTCTTAAGCACAGATGGGAAAACTCTGACTGGTACTCCAGTGTAGATGATGAGAAATTAAAGTGGGCAAAAGAAGAATGGGGCTTTGTGCAGTTTTCTTGTACAAGTGTGTATGTGTGTACGAATGTGTGTTTGTGAAGAATTGCCACTTTCCTTTTATGCAGGAGCTGACAGCCTGTGGGGGTCATGCACCAGTAACTCCTCAGAGATACATAATTTGACAGCACCATGAGAAACAAACCACTACAGAGAGGACTCATTAGATCTGCTTAGCAAGACACATTTGTGCTTTTAATTAGCTGCTGATTAATACAGATCATTTAGGTCTCAGTAATATGGACACAAGAAGTGTGTATTGCACTGAGGAGCCTAAGACTTGATGAATGGCCTTAATTTATGTACTTGACTGGGGGGAAAAAAATGGGAAGTAGGAATAAAGACACATAAACAAGTATCTTACCAGAGAGGCAAGTGTAAAATCTACATCAAACATTAAAATGATGCATCTTGACTGCAGTGTTCTTTGAAAAGGAAACATCTTATAAAATATTGACAATAAATGTGAAAAGGTACACAAGAGCGTCTAGCTTTGGTGTTCCTCCTCTGAGGGACCTGTCAGCGTGAGTGAGCTGTTATAGCCGACCGCAGGTTCAAGTCGTTGATCATTTGATGCCATTGTTCTGAATGGAGGCAAGAGCCACGAAATTGCAACAAGGCCTGTTCTGCTTTCAGTAGAAAGTTTTGAAAACTGAGTGCAACTCTGAATTAGATTTATTATTTTTCATCACGGCTTGAAGGAGTTTGATCGCAGAAGCTTAAAGCATTTCATAACTGCCACGCTTGCTGCTGAATTCTACAGTATATTATTCAGTAAAGCCACTAACTGTTTAGGTAACTTTGGAAATAACTTTGGTCTATCCAGTTCAGTCAAGGACTGCGACGTTCATAATGGCATTCCTGCTGTTAGCCTTGTCAAGTGCGAGGTGAAGAGGTCAGAGGTGAAGATGGGTCTGTGTGTCCTGATTGTATTTATTTATTTATTTTAAATGTTGAGGCCGATAGAGCACAAAGTACAGTAAGAGAATTGCAGTACAAATATGTGGTACAGCACTGTTTGCATGCAGTATTAAATATGGTCTCCAGTGCAGTAGTCTTATTTGCAATGTCATCAATCAAATGCCTTAAAAAAATAAATAATAATAACTATAGTAGCTTCTGATATTTTCTAAATAAGTGGAAGGAAATGGGTGCACATGTTTTTCTTTATTGCCCAGTACTATTTTTTTATTTTATTTTTGCCACATTAAAAGTGATGAAGTGCTAGAAGCTATTTCTTCGAGGCCTAACCCTACTGAATATTTTACAGTGAAAAACAAATAATGGGTTTCTAATTACATTGGGACAGGCCTTTCCTGAAAGAGGTGAGGAAAGTAAAACAGCTTTAGGAAAATGTGCCCAAGCTTTAATAATACATGGTAACGTATCTGAAAGCGAAGAAAATGTTTTACCTACAATAAGCCATACACAGTGTAAAAACAGGAATTTGTTGGAAGCAAGGTGTGTTTGTCTGTGTGTTGCACAGTAGATGATGTTCCAGTTTATTTGATGCTAAGCTGGGAGATATGATTAAATGAGCAGACTAATGCATTTCTGCAGCCGTGTCCAGTTGCACTTACTCTTGCAGAAACGCAGATTGATAAACTCTGAGTCAGCGTTCTTTGCACTCGCTCTGCCCTCCCTGATCATTTCCTCTCTCACAACAGGAAACAGACTGTCCTCACAGCAACAGACTCTGTATCTGATCCAAAGGAGAAAAAAAGGGCTTAAATATGTACCGTACACATGCAGTGAGGTAAAGGGCAAGTGGAAGCCACTGAGATGGCAGTAAATGTAATACTGGTTGTGGGGTGGAAATCTTAATTCTACCACTTGAGATTTCACTTCTCTGCAGGCCGCTATTGGAGAAACCACCCTCACAGCTTGAGGAGGCCTTCCTGTGGAATGATACTTCCAATGGGATTTGGCATTTCATGCATTATTTAAAAGGCTTTGGGAATGCACCTGAAAGTGCCTGGTGTTTCAGCGCAATGCAGAAGAAAAACAGCTCAACTTGGATTCTTGCTTTCATTCATGTATTTGTCATCATTAAGATGATAGTTTCCACTTAAATAAGGCAATAAAAAGTGGATTTCATTTTTATTTCCATTACCACCCAAATTAGCTTTGAGAACCTGAGTGAATTAATAATCCATTAATATTCTTTTCTCATATAACCCTACATTCTGAAGGCGCTTTTTCTCAACTCGCTGTTTTCCGTAGCCATTTCGGAAATCTAATTTGGCTCAAATCTAGTTGGTACAATTCCTGATTGAGTTCTAATGACTCAGTCAAAGAGGCAGGTCCTGCAAATCGCAGTAAAGCAGACATTAGAATTTTTACAGTTCATTGTACATTGCTGAAAATATCAGCAGCAGCATGTCCTCAGTTTGATTCCTAGCCAGCAGGATGTGTACTTGATGCTTTCTTTCTCACCTTCTTTCTGCCTGTCTCTGCTGTGACTAATTAAGGCAAAAGAATGTCTTTAAATGGATGCACCTGTCATTTACAGCCTTAAAATGGCTTTAATTGGTGCTTCTATCATGTCACTGTAACCGTTACAGAACTTTATGGTGAGTTTCTGCTTACTGTTTAGGTAACTTGATCATTTTGTATCGTTCTAACAGCTCGTATGTGTTTTTTCAGCTGTTGCAGGCAATTCTAAAACCCACTGAGCACTGACTGCTGGGGATGGTGAGCATCGGTTAAAGAGGGAAATATTTCCTTAAGGGATCAATAGAGATGCACGCACTGGATTTTTAGACATGAAATTCACCAAGTGATCAGAAACATGACTCTGTGAATGCTAATTTTAGTTGCTCTGTAACAGCTGGATTTGTAAATGAGCAGCTGCTTCTTGTCAGTTTCCCATATTAAATTAAGAATTGTATGAGCACTTGCATTTGCAGCCTTTTTGCCAGTGCCCTTCCATAGCCAACAAGTTAGTGACTCAGGGGCAGAAAGTCAGGCTCCATATGAATACAAATGACTGATGATACATGGAGCTGTATAAGATGCAGCAGACTGTCCATTTGTCTTCTGTACAAGGGTGACAGTTTTGCAGGAAAGACCATAAAAATGAATGCCTCACCACACAAGTCAGGATTTCTGCAAATGTAGTAACAGTAATAGTAGTAGTACTAGTAGTAGTAGAAGTCATATTCAATCTGTAGGCTGGAGGAGCTGTCCAGGGTACTGACCACTTCTTGTGTGCTGTGGCCGCCTCTGAGGATGGTGGGTTAGAAAGTGGGAAGTTGTTTAAAAGATGGAAATATCATTTAGTCAAAGATTTGTCAAGCATGGTTTTTGTCTGATCATTTTTTTCACTGATGCATTGTATACACAGCAATCAATTTCTCCAGTAATTGTATCTGGACTGGAGAATGTGTGTCAATGAATCTCATCCCACCATTGCATTATATTGACTCCGCTGTATTCTTACCTCAGCCTATTTCCACAGTCCAAATGGGATTTGCGTTAATGAAAATGCAGACGGTATCAGGTTTCTTCTGTGCTTTATGGAAATAATTAAGATTTTTGGATGCCGTTGCTGAAAAATTGCTGACAGTCTTAAGGAGATGTTTAGGTGAGCTATAGATATTTGAAATGAGAGGAATGGTACATGGCCAACACCCAGGCAAGCAAACAAGTAAAATGACTTGGAATGATGAGGAGGACAACAATCACCAATGAAGAACTATGCAGAGAATCATCAACAATAAGGATGAACAGCACAACCCTTCTAAGAAAAGCCTTTGTATGTACAGTACCAGTAACTATACCGTCTATTCACAAATGAATCCCTCATTGTTTGGTTTGGTTAACAGTAGAGAGTACATTTTATTTCTGTAGTGTGAATAGCACTGTACTTGCTTTTAAAATGCTATTTACTAAAGGCAATTTCTAAAAGAACCTATGAAATGGCAGGGTCAAAGGTTCATAGGTATGACCGACCAAGCTTGCAGCTAGAACTGCAATCAAGCATTTGGAACAACTGGCAATAATTCTTTCACATCACTGTGGAAGGATATCGGCCCACACTCTTCTTTGTGTGGTTGTTTATGGTCCATTAGTCCATCGACTTTGAGTAGACCAATCCAAAACCTTTTTTCTTTTTCTTCATGGTCAATCAGATGTGAACTTGCTGGTGTGTTTGGGACATTGTCATAACACAAGTAAGCCTGAGCTTTTGGACATGACATGCTCGTTGGAGATTCTCCAAGATTTTCTGCTAGAGAGGAAAATCCATGGTTCCAGGAGACCATCACCACCATGTTCCATTGTTGGTATGATGTTCATTTTATGCTGTTAGTTTTACTTCAAATGAAACCTTCCAAGTCATCATGAAGATGTTTTTGTTTTTTGTTTTTTTTTTGGGAAATCTGAGACAAGACTTTGTGGGGTTTTTTTGTTTGTTTATTTGTTTTCTGCCAGATATGTCATTCTGGTCCTGTCTCTTTCTTATTGTTGAATCATGAACACTGAACTTAACTTAGGCAAGTGAGGGCTCCAGTTCTATTGTGGCCTCATGGATGAGTCGTTCATGTGCTCTTGTAGAGATTTTGGTAGGCCAGCCGCTCATGGGAAGGCTCTCATGAGAGATCCACTATGCTTTCACTATAGTGTCTGTGAAGGTTCTCAGTCATCCAGGTCATCGTAGTCAAAGGAGCTTGCAAAGAAAAGCGTCTGGACTTCTTTAAGTTGCTTGAAGACGTTTCACCTCTCATCCGAGAAGCTTCTTCAGTTCTAAGGTCAAATATTTAAGTGGGAGTATCCCCCCCAAAGAGGGACAAAAGGACCCCCTGATGATCCTCTAATCACATGAGCCAAGGTGTGAAAGCGGGTGTGGGTCCCAATCAGCCAGGGTTTTGGGTGAGCTCATTGTGAAACCTGGCCCCACCTTATCATGCGATTTCCTGAGGTCAGATGGCCCAGGATGTGAGTGGGCGTTAAGGCGTCTGGGGAGGGAACTCAAAACTGGATTATAGATGGCAGACAGTTGGTGTCGTAAACCCCCGCCTCTGTTCAAAGATGGTCGCTCACAGTGGACATAGATGACTATTTTCACTATAGTATGTGGTTGTACCACATACTTTTTAACATGTGGGCCACCCTTGCTTATGCTGTTTTCGGTCAGTCAGCCAGCCACAGAGAAGTTCTAACATATAAAGTGCCTTACAAGCAATGGAAAGTGTCCACTGTAGCCACGATGTGTGCTTTTCATCCCTTTTTTCCCTTTTTGATCCATATTCCCTTAAATGAATCAACATGTGACTACTGCATTTTGTATTTAATTGGATTATTTATTTGTGTATTTTACAGCACTGTGGCTGTTACAACCAGAATAGTTGTAGTTTCACATTTCTTGCCCACGAGTCGTCTATTCTATTACACAGGCCATCATGAAAGTTTCATGCCTATCTAAACACCAAAGTATAAAAAGGTTGGGGTTTTTTTTTTTTTTTTTTTGTCTTCAAGGACAAGATACTGGATTCAGTAGACACATTTTTGACACATTCAGTGGAATATTTTGTAAATGTCACACCAAAGTTGTATCTAGAATATAAATTGTGTCCACTTCTCAGGAGACCAGATTGATCTGTTTAAAAGTGTAGCACCTGTCAGTGTCAGATAGCTGCACTTTACTGCAATAATGCAGTTGCTGAATCAAAGCCTGGTGGTTAGTGAGCCGTTTTATGTAACTTCACTTGTCTTTTGCTGTCCTACTGAAGCACTGCAGCATCCCTGTTTCTACCTGTTTAACAAAAACCATTAAAACCGTGTGTCTCATTTGTTTTTCAGATCTGAATGTGACGCCTCCAGAATGGTCAGGTATGTCCACCTGCTTTTAAAAATCTGTTATTATTGTTTTTATCTGTTTAGGTTGATGCATCTGCCTGATACTTATCTAATTTAAAGAAAAGCTTGTGCCTTTTGGGGAAATCGTCTTATTGCTCCAGAAAATACTTTGGTGAAGACACTGTCCTACATAAGTCTTTCAGTTTGAGTGAGGAAAATGAATAACCAAGGATCATGAGGCTAGCCAGGGTAAGTGAGGAACTGAGGTAGGGCTGTTATTGGTGTTTCTTGATATTGCAGTGTGGAGGAAGTAATGAGATTTTTATGTCCAGTCCAAGGTCACACTCTTCTGTTGATAGTTGCTGACTGTGTGAACTTCGATAGCTGGAGATTTATAGGTTTGTTTCTCCTGACAGAGTTAAGTTGTGGGTTGATTTAAAACTGTAATGTGAGTCCATCATTTGCTGTGAACAAAGCTGAGGGAATATGGCTTGCATGCAGAGAGTAGATGGGCTTCTCTTGCTGGTAAACACACTCCTTATCTGCAGTTTCTCTCTTTAGGGATGTCTCGCTATGGGATCCAAACAGTCTCTCCCCCTGCCTCTGTAGTGCGGTGTATCAAGAACCTAACAGAGTCTAGAAAAGTTGAAAAATTGTGGCAGAGCCTGTCCCGTGTTTTTGATACCAATTTTCCAGGCTGTGTCTGTTCTTTCCTTATACTCTCTGCTGTCTGCACTCCCAGGCTGCTTCTCTTCTGCTCTAAATGTCCCATTACAAATCTGAAGTAAATTCAGAGGGCCACAGCCTGAAGATGTGTGCCAGTCTTTGTCTTTGTACAGTCCCAGGATATGTGTACTTCAGTATGTGCTTGCAAAGCAGAGACGTGTGTGTGTGTGT
>NW_005187637.1:181483-203562 GCF_000239375.1 Pundamilia nyererei | reverse complement strand
TATATCGTGATAAATATTTTTGGCCATATCGCCCTGCTCTATCTGCCAGCACAGTTTGGATCTTGCAGCTTTGCTGGGAGCTACACACAAACTTGATACTGACTTATAATACTTGTGACTGAATTCTTGCTGCTGCTCACTTTTTAGCAATAAAATTGATGGTAGTCTGTGTAAATCAGTGAAAAGCTTCATGACCTCTCACCCCACATTGCAGGACTAAATCTACATTACATTTTAGAAATGGATTGGTATGTGTGCTGAGAGAATAATAAAATACTTTTTAAGCCTATGAATAAATCCATCAGCAAACAGTTTAAGATTCAAGCATTGATTTAATTGAATGAATAATTAGAGCAAAGTGCTGAAATGCTTTTAGGGAAGGTTGATATGTATAAAATAGTCCAATTGGTTAAAGAGGGTAACTAAATCTAAAAAGAACAATTTACCAATACAAAAACGAAGAAACTTTATATTTGATTTTAAAATGAATACACACAATCATATAACACAAAAAGCCTTTTTAGCTGTGTTTCTATGTCTGCAGACTCCTCCCACATGATCAGGAATTGAGCAAGCAAATGTGACACAAAATTATACCTTAGGCACCTGACGGTTCTTATCTATATCACGTAGTATGATGTCAACGTGCTGCCTAGCAACCACTTAGCAGTACGCTAAAAATACCTCTATTTAACATGTACGCTTCCTCTATAGGACCTTATGAAAGCATCATATCATTTTTACCCCTCAGCCGTAAAAGGCTGATGTGGTATTATAATCACCCAGCGGGGCAGGCAGGCGGTGTATTCAAGTTTTTGAGTACAGCGATTTTAGATTTTATACCATAGGTGCATCTATTAAAAATTTCAGAGGTGTTTGAAACAACTGAGTCTCGCTGTTTGAATGTTGACCTCAAGGTCAAAAGTCAGCTTTTCTGAAAATCACCTGGGATTTTCAAATTTATACTATAGGCGCACGTACTTCGAGGCTGAGGGGTAACACCAGTGGTTACTTGTATTTGTATGTCAGGAAAATAACATCTAATCTATATCCACAAAACTGAAGTCTTTAATTATATATTATGATGCCATCAGGTTGCCTGGAAATCCCCTAGCAATGGCCAAATAAGACTTAGTTTTTTGCGTTTATGCGCCTACACACATGAACTCAACCCATCATTTTAATTCATGGCAGTATCATCTCATTTATATCAACAAAAGTGGAATTATGTTACAATATCGTCGCATTGCCTAGCAACCACATTGCAACGGGATAATATGGCCCATTTTATTTTTTTCTGTTCATGCTCTTATGGTGCTTTTATGAGGTTTTGTATCATTTTAAATTCAGTATAATAACAACTAATTTATATCCACAAAATCTAAATTAAGCATGATGTGTTATGACGCCACCAGGTAGCTTGGCAGCCACCTAGCAACATGCTAACAAGACCTTGTCTTAGCATTTATGCACAAAACACCTTTTGTGTTAGGTTAAATAAGCGTGCTAGTATTTTTAAAAGAAAAAAAAAGTAACATTTATTGGTTTGAGCGTAATTCGTTATCTCTTTGACTTTTGATTAATTATTTTGAGTTTTGGAAATACAAATTAGGTACTCAGTTAGATGCTTTATTTCACAATTTATGTATTCAAACTGTCCACAATCTAAAATACTGTATAGGTCAGATGTATTTACAAATTCAAGTAAAGGCAATCAAGATGCTCATAGCAGTGGTGCAATTGAGATATAAAATGAGAAATTCTAAATATAAGATCTACAGAACGGATTTTAAATGATGATTTTTAACATTAAACATAAAAATTTTAAATTACATTTGAAACAATAAAATCTTTGTATATAAAATGTATAAATAAAATCTTTTTTTAAGCCTATTTGCGATTCCATACTAAGTTTCACTATGCACATCTTCTGTGTCTTATAAAAAACTTTTTTCATGCTACTGCTTCTAATGTTGTTCCCATGATATGGATATACTATCTCAGTGCAAATATTCTTAGCAACCAACCAGCAGCCAGATTCAAATTGCTGTGACAGCTACCATAAATTTCTCCGTCACTCACTCGATTCATCTTGGCCTTGAGTTTCCTTTTGTATCGCAGCTTAAAGCTGTTTACTGTAAAATCGCTACAACTGCCAAAACAGCACTCTGCTGACAACACACAGCAGACTTACAGTCACTTACATCTCTCACCCTGTTAATATGCCACACCATGACACAAGTGAGTCGGGTTGTTTTAAATTTTGTGTGTTACATGGCTTGGTAGGTTTCATTATCATTTATAATGGAAAAGCCACCGAACTTGGTTCAGGCGCTATAAATAAATAAGCCATGCTCCCGGAAGATTGCTTTGCACTGGTTTGATAGAAGTTTGAGTGAGCGTGTGGGGAGAGATTGGCCCAGTCGGCGATGGGGGATTATTCTTATACACACTCCATGGCTAATGAGAGAGGAGTAGCAACATGGCGGTGTTTAATTGGTCTGCTGTTGTGTAATCAGAATGGATGGTTTCATTCAGATGTGATTACACCCGGGCTCAGATAGGAAGGCAGGCGCTCATCAGCCTCAGTGACCTGCTTTTATTGGATTGTTCTTCAGTGAATGTTTAATGATAAGGTGTTCTCCCACTCCACATTTTGTACAGCACTCATTCATAAGCCCGACGAGCACATGGCCAAAGACTAGAGCTGAGGAGTAGTCGGGCACTTAATCACGCCAACTGCAATGGGAATGCAGGATGAAAATGCTCTTGTCTTATTTATACCTGTTTACTTGGGCTCGGTGAGATTGTGTTTTGTGATGGATGGCAGTTGTTATAGTTGTCTGGGAGTGTCTGAGAACAAAGAGCAAGTTCCAATTTCATATTGTTTCATATGCTGTATCCATGACCGTGGCCCTTTTGAGCACTCCACATTCTGTCTTTTTTTTTTTTTTTTTGTATTGAACATGTTTGGCTTCACGCACACGAAGGCCAGCTTGTCAGCAAGCTGCAGTAATAGTGGGTGACTGGAGGTATTCTAGAAAGCCTTAGCGAGGGCTGCAGCTTTGATTTCCCCGTAGTCCTCCGCAGAGAGTTGGGGAAACAGAGAGGAGGGGATTATACAGCTCAGTCATTATTGTAGGAATGACAATGAAGAGAATAAAGCTTTGCTGGGCTGTTGTTTGGGGGGCGTCAGAAACCCTTTTTAGAGTGCATCTCAAAATAATACCATAGGCAAAGTCCTTCCAATTAATTCAAACATTAAGTCAGAGTAATTTGTTATTGTAACAGGATTGTGGGAAGATTTATGACGTTCAGTGATATACTATAAGAATTAACATACAACATTAAAGAGGAGCAAAGAGACTGCACTCTTGCAACTTCTATTGCTCATGAGGCGTTTCCTAAAATAGGCTTGGAACTGCAGATTTCTCTCTGAAGAGAGGGCATCTCTCTAGAACCGCACAATGCGTGGGGTGAACTGTACTTAATTCACTCACAAATCTATCCTACAAAGAGCCGGGCTGTCCTCCAGTGCACTGTCAGGCAGCTGAACTGATACTTGTCTACAAGCACGAGACGTGACAGGCCTGTGTCGCAGAACTGCTCCAGTGCAGTCTTGAACCCTTGGCCGGTGTACTCCTCAGGGATCACACAAACCTATCTCGTGTTGCCAATTTTGATGGGTAGGACACAGAGCCTGCTGTTTGCACGAGTCCTTCCCGATTAAGAAAACTGCATTTCAGATCTTAACAAGGAATTGTCCTGAAACAATCCCCTACAGACACGGGAGTGTGCAGTGTGTGGTGACAGAATCCGAAGATGCAAATTAAAGTCACATGACGTGTCACTCTCATGGGAAAGACCTGACATTTATTTATGGTCTGAAGCAAAGTCTGAGCCTTGACTCTGTGGGACTTTCTGAAAAACTAATGGAGGACGGGTAGAAAATTTCAGACTAATCCAAGGTTCATAACTCTCAACTGAGCCAGAGCAGAGACATTAGCATTTTTGAAATTAATAATTCATTGTGCCGAAACAGCAGCAAATGGCAGCAGCCATGACACAATTAGCCACTGCTATGTCTCAGGGCCTCGGTGCAAGATTTTTCATCTCGACACTGAGTTAAACAATGAACAATAATAGCGTTTTTCTTCTGAAGTAAGATTTGGCTGTATGTTTTCGATGACGACTTCATTCTCTGGCAGAGATGGGTGGGTTGACTATAACCCACAGCTTGAGAAATGTGCTTTGCCCATGATAGACATGCAATCCAATGGGGGGCTGGCTCAGTGAAAACCTTAACGGATGAGAGAGAAATATCTCTGTGGAAGTGATCTCCTGTGGAAGAAGATGAGAAATGCCTGAATAATCAGTAGTAGAGGAAGAAACTATTTTAACTTTACAGACAAAGCACAAGCCGTGAAGTTGCATATACTCAACAAAGGAGCTTAACTTATGTGAACTCCCAATTATGTAAATAGGATAACTTGAGAATGAGGCGGCATAGGAGTTACAAATTGGTACCGTTGGTGTATTTACTAAAGATCTCAGTGATCTCGACTTCAAGGTCAGAGGTCAAGTTTTCTGAAAATCTTGTGAATGCGATGCGATAACTTGAGAACATACTATTTTGAAATTGATACCATAGGTTTGTTTTAGGAGGCTAAGGGATTGCATTTATTTTCTTTGACGCAGTCAGATTGAGGTCTTTTTTTCACCCCAAGTTTTCACACGCATTACATTTTACTGTTACCTACTGGCATTTTACCCATATTTGTTTCAGAGAAATGTAATTATCTGGCAGTACAGACACCATTTTATGTTATCAGTGTGCAGCACTTACTTTGCACCACTGTTCACAAAATCAAATGAGAAACAGGTTTGGAGTAATAAAAAAATAAAAAAAGAGTATGAAGTTATGCATACCTGGATGTATTTCTTGTACATGAAGAGTTCAAACATTTATACATCTTATTGAGGACATCTAATTGACATAATGCTTTCCCTGGCCTCATACCTTAACCCTAACCATCAAAAATGAATGCCTAAACCTAAGCATAATCTAATTGTAACCCTGATACTAAGATGACATTTTGAGCCTCTAAAATGTCTTCAAACTCGTGGGGACGGGGATTTTGTCCCCATAAGTGACTGTTGGTCCCCATAAGTATAGTGTCATGCCAATTTTCTGTCCTCACAAAGAGTCTAAACATGGGCGTGTACGTACATGCACGCACGCACGCACGCACGCACACACAAACAGACTCACACAGCCGTCATTTCATTTTAAAAATGTTTCTGTCATATCTGTCCTTGCAGGTACCACATTTCTGTTTTTTCTTGTTTGTTTTTTGTAACACAGTGTGTCCTTTTGTAGGAGACATACATCTCTACCAGTTGAAGTCACAGAGAATCCCGGGAGGTTGGTTTCTGAAGGTTGCAGAAGAGTCACCCCCTGCCGCAAGTGGAAGTCTGCTTCCTTTGGGTACAGTGAGATGTTAATTTTAACAGTTACTTCACATTCAGTTTGTCTCATAAGCACTGCAGCAAAACAATATTTTCCTTGTCTTCCTCTTGTTAATGTCTAAAACTCTTCACTGGTGATATTGATCGTCCTGCTAATTAGCCTCTCTATGTCGGAAGTATTGGCCGTGACAGCTTGACAGCTGCAAACTTTGCCGCGTCCTAATGTTCGAGGCTTTGCAGCTGCTCTCATCAGCTTTTTATGACACAGCAGTTTGATTGCTGCAGTGCCTTTTTTTTCTGATCTGCACATTAAAGTCTTCTAACCAAATGCACTGTAGGAGGAAATCATTAAGTATAGCCTTCACGAAATATGACCCTTCATTGCTGCGTACCCATTAGCCGTGCTGAGCTTGGACCTTGACAATCTCTCAACAATGAGGAGGGAGCAGAGCACAAAGTCGCATCGACGGGACAGACTTGGGGGTGGTCTTTAAAAGGCATGAGTTTCATAAGAGACACCTCCCTGTGCTGTATGCTTCATCATCAAAAAGCAACGTGCCCCAATCCACAGCCCAATTTTAGCTCGCGTGCAACCCAAAAATAAATCCTACTGCATAGTGGGAACATGCTCTATTTTTAAAGAGCAGTGTTCAGAGGTTTCTGATGAGTAGTAACATCTGTGGGTTGTTTTTAGACTTCTGTAACACTGCAGAAAGGAGGCTTTGCTATTTCTTGCTGATTAATATCTCATTCACTCATGCTCCATCTATTTGTCTCAATATGATTGTTATACAGTAAGTAATTTTCAGGCGTAAAGTTAATGGGTTAAATGGATCATGACTGCAAACAAGATGATGGCTGTGCTTTGAGGTTTAATGTTTTCCTCTTCAGCTCAGCAGCACTGCTTGCGTCCGTCAGCGTTTACTTATCTCACAGTTAGAATGGGATAATTATTAAATGATGGTAAAAGAGAACGAGCCCCCTTCCTGATCGTTTTGGCTTTGCTGATTGATTTCAAATGGTCTTGCTTTAATGCTGCGTCCCAGATGTAATTATTAATGTGCGCAAGTTAATTATTATTGATCTTTCCTTTTAGTTATAGAGCTCACAATTACCAACAGCAAAAGCAGAAAAATGGATCAGTTTGGTCAACATGATAGAGTTGTGTCTCACACACACACAGACACACACACAGTCATGTTTGCATATCTTTGTGGGGACATCTAATTGACATAGTGCTTACGCTAGCTACTACACCTAAGCCTAACCATAAAAACTGAATGACTAACCCTAACCCTTAGCCTAAACCTAACCATAACCTGGTTGTAACCCTAACACCAAAACCACATTTTGAGTCTCAAAAAATGTCCCCATAAGTGCTGTTGGTCCCCACAAGTGTTTTGGTCCCCACAAACATATATAAACATAGTGTGTACACACACACACACACACACACACACACTCATTTACACACTTGCACCGGCGCTTGCACACTCACACTCACAGGAAATGGTAAGTGACAGGGTGGACTGGAAGTTTGCAAATCAGATCACTGCATGGCCCAAAATGTAAGCAAACATTTGTTATAAAGGCCTTGGTCACAGCTGTCTTTTGTCATGCTTGACTTGTTTTGGAGGGTATTATTTCCTTTAGAAAGAGAGGAAACTCGCTGCATATGGTGTTTCAAAGGTCCTGTGCCAGATTTGAACCCAGGATGTTGCACTGTACACCACAGTGACTAGAAAACAATTTTTTTTTTTTTTCACATCGTGTCTGAAAAGAAATGTTGGGTTATCCTTCCTTCTCGAGGGACGCTGGGTGTTTGAGGCGCTCATCGACTGGGTGACTCTTTTTTTTGGAAGCATGTTTTTGTGGCACTAACAAAATGGAGAAGGTGAAATATTAATTACTATGGCATTTGTGGCCTGCTGTGCTATGCCCTGCAGATTATTTCAGATTGTTTTAGTAATTCTAGACTTTGGAAACTAAGTTAAAAGACTCATTAGGGATTAATGGAACAAGTTTGGTGTCAAAGCCGTGTCATTCACAGAGCTCAGCTTGCTCCTCATCCTCCAGAGTTAGGGCAGTCTCTGGGGGCGGCCAATTACATTCAGAGCATGTAGAGTGTCTGCTATACTGCAACAGCATAAACACACTCCAGGCACTGACTTTAATTGTTGCTTCTGCTGTATACTTTTCTTTACTTCTCTTTACTTGTTTGCTCTGCTTTATTTACTATGTACTTGTTCTTTCTCTGTTCTCTTCTACATCAAAGCATTTACATGATCAAATACCATTTCATCACCATTAAAGCAAGGCAATCCATTAGCTTAGATGTGAAAAACACTTTTTCATGCATAAACATGTCTGTTTGAGTCAATAATGGACATCTGATTATTATGTTTTTTTCCACTAAATCTGGTGATATTATGAGACTGTACAGATCAGACCAGACCAGTGCAACAATAAGCCTAGAAAAAGTTCACTTTCATACCACCAGTGTGGAAAAGTAATCTCCTTCAAATGTTTGGAGCACAAAAAACTGGTCCCAGCAGGTTTAGTCAGTGCATGATTTGTTTTCTTTAATGTAGACAACAGAATGGAAATATTGTCGATTTTTCTCATTCAGAAACTGTCAAAACATCCAGAAACTACAGAGAATCACAGGCAGTAGGAGATATCACTTACAGTCTGCCCCATACATTTTGGAAAAATGACACAAATGTTGTTCAATCTTGACTACTTGATTTAAAATCTATGGTGGTAGTGTACAATGAAGTGCAGACTTTTAGCTGCACTTCATAGGGTATAGTAAAGTTATCGCATTAATTCTTTAGGAATTAAAAACATTTTTATGCATAGCCCCTCAAAAGTAATTAAACATACTAAGATGAATATAAGGATCTAAGTCCTTTGCCGCAGATGAGTCCTGACATCTAGAATCCATGGACATCATCAAATCCTGTTTTCCCCCAGCTTTCCTGGCCCTTTACTGCAGCTGCCTTCAGTTGCTTCTTGTTTGTGCATCATTCTGCATTCAGTTTTGTATTTAATAACTGAAAAACAAATATGTTGAGCTGAGATCAGTTAATTGAGTTTCTAAGTTATTGGAAGGACATCGTGTGAGCTCCTGAGGCAGGTAGTTCCAAAGCTGAGGGTCTCTGATGGCAAAAGCAAAGTCGCCTTTAGATTTAAGCCTTGATATTTGGAACTGCCAGGAGGACCCCATCTAGAGGTTGAATTCGCTCATACAGGGTCAACATTGTTCCTGTGTATCTAAGGGGCCAGACTCAAACTTGCTTTAAAAGTGAAAATTTTAAAATGATATCTGAAACGTACTGGTAGCCAGTCGAGAGGAACCAGCATTTTGGTGATGGGATTCTGCCCGCTTAAACCAGTAAGAAAAACTGTGAACATTTTGCTACTCTTGGTGGTGGTCTTTAGCACCTTGGACAGGAAAATGTGTCAGCATAAGCTCCAAGCATTCACACGTAACTCACCCAGCTGAAACACTGAAATGTTACTGGTGTGATGATGGCCTGCAATGTAATAGCATATGTGAACCACAACAAAGAAGATGGATTGCCTGGCTTCTATCAGGACGCACACATCATTTTCCTCAAGATATATAATTCTTTTTCCTTCCTTGACTTGCTTTAAAGTGCAGTAAATCAGGAGCTAGCAACAAATCAGAGTCTGTAGACCAAAGTGGAACAGAGAGAAGAGGAAACATAACTACATTTAAAAAAAAAAAAAAAAAAAAGGAAAGTTATTTTAAAGGGGTGAATTCACAAAAAGAAAATGGATGACTTCCATATTAATTATAAATTATACTGTTTTGTTATCTACAAAATGTTTTTACTTTTACATATAGAAGTGAAAGTACTGTACTTACACTTGATAACAGGCTTTACTAAACCTAAGAACTGAAACTATAAAGAGATTAGGTTAAAGTTTCCCAGCAACCATGGTAAAAAAAAATGACATTTGGTTTATCGGGGCAATCGTGGCTCAAAAGTTGGGAGTTTGCCTTGTAATCGGAAGGTTGCCGGTTTGAGCCTCGGCTTGGACAGTCTCTGTTGTTGTGTCCTTGGGCAAGACACTTCACTCGTTGCCTACTGGTGGTGGTCAGAGGGCCCGGTGGCGCCAGTGTCCGGCAGCCTCGCCTCTGTCAGTGCGCCCCAGGGTGGCTGTGGCTACAATGTAGCTTGCATCACCAGTGTGTGAATGTGTGTGTGAATGGGTGGATGACTGGATGTGTAAAGTGCTTTGGGGTCCTTAGGGACTAGTAAAGCGTTATACAAATACAGGCCATTTACCATTTATGGAAAAGTCAAATTGGGCTTAATGTTGGTTTAAAAAAAACGTCATGGTGAAAAACAAGTTAACCAGAGAACCTGTCTTTTACCTGTACAGCATCCCGCTGAGTGTATCGCTTGCTCCTAGCTCTGGAATGACCTGCTAGAGGAAATTAAGTCGAGTCAGTCTTTCTTTGAGTCTTAAAACACATTTTTATGACGATGCTTTTCCTTTGAGTTTTTCACTTGCTTTGAATAGTCTACTTCCTCAGTACATTACTCAGTACAACTTATTGGAATTGATGTTGGCTTTATTTAAAATGGCCAATAAATGAAATGTAAAAAAAACAAAAAAAAATGTTGACAACACACAAATAAAACAACCAGCTGATCCGAGCACAATCGGGCAGAGAATAATAGAGTAATCTGTGACTTGTTGTTGTATTATAAGAAAGAAAGAACACATAAATAACTGTTCACTTTTTATTTTGTGTGACTGAAGGAAAAAAGTATTTGCCAGTATATCAGATTTTTACATCACCAAATATCTGTGTCCACATTGGTCTTAAACATCAGTGGAGCTCTAGTTTGTTTTTATTTTGTTCAGTCTTGGTTTTATTGTATTGCTCCTGTGTAGCATGTCGCAACATGATTTTTAAGTGCTGCTTTAAATAACTATTTGTTGTTATTATTAGTGAGCGATATACTGAAACTCAAAATACAGCCAAATATTTAGCTTTCAGTCTCATCATTTGCCATCTCCGCCTCTGTAACGATTTCTCCCACTTCTGTCTCTTCTGTGGCTCTGGTTTCATTTGTAAAGACTAGTGGCTGTTTCATTTCTACTCCTCTCCCATGACTGTTGAGCGTAGAGTGGGAGAGGTGAAAACAGGAAGTGTGTTTATGTCAGACTAAGAAAGCGAAACTGGAGCATACAGCCAGTCCAATAGGGATGCAGGATCTCAGCTTATTGTGAGAAAGGATCATTGCTCTATACGGTTTACTGAGGGAAAAGAATCCAAATTCATCTGCAGGCATGTGACGGAAACTTGAAAGAAAATGGTACAAAAGCAGCATATTATATGTTATAATATAGGAATATAGACAACCACATGAAATGAAGGGTAAAAAAACACATTTTCTTCCTCAGTATCTGTAAATTACATGAACAGAAAGCATGTTTTAACTGATTTTGGGTGCTGCATGTATTCATTGCCTGCAGCTGCCTTCTAGTTCAGTCCCGTCCAGATTTAAGACTTCTTCTGCACCCATCAAGCTCAGCCCAAGGCTGAATGAATGCTTTTAACTACCCAAGATGCTTTCCCTCTCTTCCCTCTCACGCTTTCCTCACTTCACGCCTCTCTTTTAATTCCCCCCCCCCTTTTTTTTTCTCCAGATATTCTCTTTGTTCTTTCACTCAATCAAATATAAATAAATAAATATCATCTGCTGGTCTGTAATCTTTCACCTCCTTTGACTCTGTGGTACGTATCTGTGTCTCCCTTTTTCTCTCATCAATTAAAACAACCCATCTGACTTGATTAATAGCTAAGGGGCAAAAGTAAAAGTGGGATGGTGAAGTGTAACTCTTTCTGAAGTGTTTACACCCCTCTCTTAATGCTCCAGTAGGTTGTAAACTTGCTGTTACTGGACTGGTCCATTTATTTGAATTTGATGTTTGTATTATCTGGCATTTGACTTTTAGAAAACACCTAAACTTGGATCTCCACTAGTACATATTTAATTCCGGGGTTTTATGTTTTTAATTATAATTATAAAGTTAAATGGCTATTTCATAACAGGACCTGTGATTACGTTCACTGCAGAGCTCATTGATTCCTGCAAATTTGCCTTTCTTCCTGGGATCGCAGACCCCCACCCTAACCTTCTGCTGATGCAGCCAATGTCTTATTTGCTGATGGCTGGAGGCAGAAAGGCAGCCCGGGAGACTGTGATCTAGCTGCAGGGGTGAATATAGTGCAAAGCGACACATACATAGAAAAATGACAATATGTAGGTTCATGAACCCTGCATCATGACTGTTATTGCAGGTATTTCATTGCAGCATTCCCCTTCTGTAAGGCCTTGACAGTATCCGTGGTCATTTGGAAAGGAGTTTAACGATGCACTAAACATTTATTGTATGTGGCTGCAAACAGTCCCGGATAAATGAATGAGCAGTTGTGTCCAAGAGTTAGTGCTGGTTTTTAAAAAGAAAAGGAAGAAGAAAAAAAAAGAGCAATGAAAGTGCCTTCCGCCCTCCATAAAATTCAGACTGTTATTTAATGCTTTCTTTTTTGGTTCTTTTTCTTTACTGCCGTCAATATTGAAAAGGTTTGATTCCACCAGATGGGAAATTACATCTGTGCAATGATTTAATAGGCCTGTGAAATAGAAGGCCCACTACCTTAATGTGTTTGAACTCTTGAGAAAACTCTTTGAAGTTCCCAGCTTCTGTTTCGTCATCACATTCTCTTAAGAGTTAATTACAGGCTCCACGCTGCGCTCTGAAGCTGCATAGCTGGAAACACACAGTTTTGATTTAGAAGTAAACGCAGGCCATTTGGTTCGTAATAAGTTGCTTTGACTCTAAGTAGCAGAGCAGAATTTGATGCTTTTTGTTGTGCCATGTGCCTTTCACTTGAATCAGTTTTGCAGTTAATGCTTTTGGGCAAGATGCACGCATGTGTATATGGCTGTGTGGTTGATCTGCGTATGTGTGCTGTCACTTACGCGTGCAGACAGCCATGCCGCACATAAACAGTTTTCAAAGATTGCGATGCTGTGCTATAAAGCCTGGCAAGCTGTCAGTTGTGATGTTATGGCTATGTTTTCACTCTAACTCATTCATAATGGGGAGCATTTATGATTTTTCTTATTTTCTGTCATATATATGGTTACATTCACCTAACAGTGAAAGATTGTACATTTAGTCCCAGGAGGACAGACAGAAAAGAAAATCTGTCAAATCAAACATTCAAATCTATCTACTGTGGTGACTCCATGTGGAGCATCTGAAAGTAGATTGTAGACAATGACACTTCAGTTCAATTAAAAACTGTCCAAAGAATTATGCAAATCTGGAAAGACTGTGGCGAACCATCACCTTCGAGGAAGAAATGGGTTGGGAAAAAACTTGTATAATCATGATTGGCATTTTCTCAAATATTTGGTAAAATCAAATCACAAAAAATCCACAGTAGAACTCACTGCCATGTTTAATAGTGAAAGTGAGGATATTTCCATGCATACAATGTAAAGAGAACTTGGGGTATTGGGACTAAAGAGCTGAAGTAATCACTCATCAGTGATCATAGAGATTGGACTCGGGAGTAGAGGAAAAAGGTCACGTGGTCTAATGAGTCCTGTTCTAGAGTGATGGGTGCAGCAGACAAAGTGATGCGCCCATCATACCTGGCGCCTGCCGTGAAAGCCTGTGGGGCCGCTATTATGATCTGGGGTTTCTTCAGTTCAGTAACATTATGTGCCAAAAAATTAGGTCAGCTGACTACCTGAATATACTGAATGACCAGGTTTTTCCATCAGTGGAGTTTTCTTTTTCCATGCCACAGGCATATTGCAAGATGACATTCCCATGATTCATCAGGCTCAAATTGTGAAAGAGTGGTTCAGGGAACATGAGATATGATTTCAAATGTGGATCGAAAACCACAGGATCCGGACCTTAACCCTAGTGAGAATCTGTAGGATGTGCAGGAGAGGACTTTTTGTTGTGGGCCGTAGTTTGCCTGGCAGTGTGTATTGTGGGTTTTTGTTTTGCTTTCTTTTTCTTTTTCTTCTTTTGCTTTTCTTTTTTTTATTGACAATTGCCCATAACGTGTGGACTTAACTCTGTTTAAAAATGGTGGATGCTCATATTAGACATTAACAAAACTTTGAGTAGTGGTGAGCACTATAGTCTCACCCTCTCACTGTTGTCTTTTACTTGTGGCGTATAGCATGTGTGGGGGGAAAAGGTGTCTTAACACCTTATAAATAAGGTTTATTTTAAATATTATCACACAAAGCTTCTCTTGTAGAGTTCCCCATCAAGAATTACAGATGATTTATACATATCACCCGCACAGCAATAAAACTTGCCTTATACTGTGTAGATGCTTATACTGCTCTGTGACTAAAACATCTCTGACACTGGGGGGGAATTAGAAAAGGACGTCTGGGGGTGCCCTGTGGTGTTTAGGTGGGCGCTAAGTTAGTAACAGCTAACAGCTTAAAGGTCACAAATGTTGTTCATTTCACCTTTCAGTGGTTTTAATGTTGCAGCAAATTCAATTCAATAATCTATACAGGACTGCTAAAAGTTGTATAAAAAGACCCCAGAAAACTTGTAAGTTCTTTTTGTTTGTTCTTTTTGTTGTTGTTTTAAAATTAAACTCGTTTTCAATCAGTTAAATTATATAAAATAGCTGACTGAAAATTTTTGAGAGTTTTGAGAAAGAAATAACATTTAAAGTAATTCATTCATTGTTGATTATTTTCTGCCTATTCCTTGGAAACTGAGCGTGTTTCTTTTATTTGGGAAGATGCTGAGCATTTTGAAATGGTTCATGGAAATGGTAAATGTGACATGTATTTCATTTCATAAGAATTTTAAGGGTTAAATTGATTACAAAACAAAATCAGTTCTAAACATGTTACATTATTAAGTATCTGTTGGCATAGTAGCTTTTTAAAAAGATATTGCCTAACATTTTGTGTTTGTTGTGCAGTTTCTATTTGGTCTGTTTCCAAGGGTAAGACCTGCCATTGGATGCACTATTACCTTGACAGTCATAATAACCACGCTGCAATTAAAAATTAAGACATTATTAAAATGAGCACACATTCTGCTTACAGTCGTAGCCTTAAAACCTTCAATCTTGAATCATTTATCAGCCAGAAAACCTAATAATAGTTTAATAATTTGCCATGACGTGATTTGCGATATGACATACTGCTCTTGTTTAAAAAAATAAATAAATAAAATAAAAATAATTTTGTGTTTTCAGCAGATGAGAAAATAATTTTGAAAGTACAACATGTGTCTGCACAGGAAAGTGGTTTAATTAGAATAAAATGTATTTGTGTGCTCCCCTTCAGAAAGGCAGGAGTTTGCAATTCTTCATGCATGACTGAAATCCGATGTGTCTGTTATAAATGCATCCCGTCAGCAGTAATGAAAAGTCACCCAGATGTGTGGCGACAGGGCACAGGTGTTACATTTCAAGACAAAATCATGTGTGACACAAGTATGATTTGGAGAGCCTTTAGGTGATACATGTGCAAGCACTGCACCTCCAGCTAGAAGAAGAAACATGTCAGAGCATCCTTTTTTTCCTCAACCAGTGCTTTTCTTTCACTGTATTACCCACTGCCACTTTCCGTGTTAAATTAGATATAGTGAGAGATTAGTGCTACTGTGCGACTGCCTCAAAGAGCTTATCCTTTCATTAGTTCCGTGCAACATTAATATCAGGCAAAAGAGACTGGGAGTGTTTCAGATCTATCTCTCAGTTTGATACGAGGCATTTGCAATTCCAAAGCCCCACATCAGCGCCCGGATCGAGCTGGGGGAAGAGCTCACAGGGATGAGGTGAAGGAGCAAGGAGTAGCTTATCCAGGAAATAAAACTGAAACATTTGTTCTCTTCTGCTTTTTCAGCTCTGCCACTCAAGAGCAGGGATTTGTCTGTGCATGTGAAACAAGATATTAAAGTATTGCTGCTGCTGGATGAATGATCTGTTTGTGTGGGGGTGAAATTTCCTGCAAGCGAGGAGATGAATGACAAACTGTACATTACAATTATGACGATAATAAATACTGTATCGCTCTGTTTTTAACCTTAGTTAAAATTTGCATGTATCTGGATTGTTTTCTTTCCTACTTGTTTTTACTATGCGAGTCAAGCAGTGCTGTAATTGGTGGAAATTGAGGCTTGAGCAAGAAAAGTGGATTTAGATCTCGCAATTTGTGACCTTACAGTAAGACAAACTTCTAATTAAACAGGATTTTTATCACCAAATGCAGTAATTACATACTGTGTACTGTACTGTATACAAACATGGAACCATGCAGTACATATTATCAAAAGTAAGTGAGCTTTACAGAAAAAAGTAATAGCATTATGCTACTTTTCATATTAACGTTTTTAAATGAAAAGAAGACTCAGATGAACGCTTCAGTTATACTGTGGAGGCTATTTCGCTGCAGTGGTTTGGATCTACCTGTTCCTTAGAGAAAAGGATCAGTGCTAATAATTACAAAGTCATGGTCTCCTCCAGGAGGACAATGCTCCATCTGAGTATGAACATGATGTAAATCATATGCTGCGGCCTTCACAGTCAACAGACTTTAACAGAGCTGATACCTGTTCTGTCTGTACACACAGACATAGTCCAACAGTTTATTTTTCCTTTCGTTTGTGTGATAAGCTTATAACTATGGATGTTCCTGGCAACTAATAACAGAAAATCTAAGCAAATATTAAATGCATGGAAGTTAAACATTGGCCAAAGAAATTTTTTTTTTTTGGTTGGTTGATGATGCTGCAAATGCACACATTAATTTCCAATTTGGCTAATCTTATTAGTGCTAGCAGTGGTAGCTTAGGATTCCTCCATTCTAGTGTCTATAACTCAGTGTAGAAAGTGGTCAGCTGCTTGGTTATATTACATTATTTGTTTTCTGACGCGGCTAAAGTAGAGCGCAGCCACGCTGGTTCCTCCTTGCTCATTTACAACTTCTATTCACAGAGAGAATGAACAACAGCAGGGCACAGTTGTTTGTTCATGGGTGGTGACCGGTCATGCCATATGCTTTTTGAACTGGCAACTTTAATTGCACATTAATAAATAAAAAACAAACATGTTTAACTGACTTATATTTTTGGCATCAACTCATAAGACAGTCCATTTGTCTGGTCACCTCTCCAAAATTTGATTATAAAACATAAAGAAATTCAGCCCCAAAGTTATTAAATTTGTGCTTATTTGTAGTGAGCACCTAGAACAGTATTAAAAAAAAAGTGTATAGCAATATAGTTTCCCTTTCATATGATGTTTAAATATGTCAGTTTAATTTGTAGGATTTTTACATTAATTCACTGGTAATTGTGCCATAAATGATCTCTCTACGTCTTCCTTTGCATGCTGTATCAGTTATATATACCAAGTGCTGTAGCAGTATTACTGACATCGGCTTATGGAGGAGTCTAAACTTGTGATGAGCCTCAGCTGAGGCCCAAGGGGTCAAGTAATGTCTTTGTCTATACTTCATAGTTAGAGGCAGAGAGACAGCTCTTTGTTTGGCCTGCAATGAAAAGCTTGTCTGTCTTTTGCTTCTGATGTTCTTAGGCTTGAGGCCAAGTCAGTGACAGAAGGAGCCTTTGCACAGCACTGTGCCCTCTGCCAGCGAACTACAGAGAGGATGTGCTGTGTTGTTGCATGGAAAAACACAGGCAAACTAACCCTCTCACCTCTTTTCCCCAGAGCATTGTGCAGAGGTCCCCATCTAAAGGGGATTGGTCAGTTTTCCTAGCTTTTGAGACTGTAGTTGTTGTGATTAGGAAAATGTTTTTATGGAACAAAAAAGCTATGGGTGTATTTTTTTTGTAAGTATTATTACTGAAAGCTGAAAACAAAACTGAAATGACTGAAGCGTCAAGTTTTGTGATGTTTTTCACTTTGATGATACCTTTTTGTTGGAAAGTACATAATCTTAGTTCATGGGTTTGCTTTGATACATTGTTAGCCTTCTTTCTTAAAGGGAGATTGCTTAAAAACCACATGCATTTGATTAATGTATCCAAATTAAGCAACACTGTAGCATCTGGTGCAACACTAAACCCCCATGAGTGACAGCATCAGTAAGCTTATTGATCACATCCTGTCACATCTTATTGCAGAAGATGTAGTGCACTGCCACTGTGTGGTCTGTAGCTGTAAGTGCTGTGCTTAATGTCTTCTTTTTCACTCTCTTCTTGCTCTTCATCACTCAGCTTGTCTTGATTTGAAGTGGGCTGAAATCTCATGAGAAGAGACGGCTCATTTTAGGACAAAATAGGGCTTCCTGCTGGCACAGTCGGTTCCACCAGTGCTTTTTACAGATTGTGCAGACACATGCGTAGCACTGCATTTTGAGTGTGCAGTTTTGATGAAATAGGAGGCACCTAGTCACCCGAAGAAGAGAAGAAAATAGATTGCACTTCACTGGAAATGTGTTGATGCATTGTTTTATACATAGTTTATTTTTTTAGACATTAAACCAAGCAGAACTTGCTTTATGGAGAGGACTTGTTATCTGTCAGTCTCTGTTATGTTTGTACATCAACTTTAAAGTTGAGCTGAGAAACAGTTTTTGGACAATGGCAGTATTGTACAGCAGTAGACATTTTTAGTGTAAGATGAAGCTTAATGATTATTATCAGTGATGAAGTGTACACAGTGGTGATTGTGATTATTTGTCTAAACTGTTGAACTATTAAGCAACAGGAGGGGGAAAAAAGTCAATCACAATTAGTACAAGAGGTTTAATCTTCAAATTGTCGGTACAGTTAAAAAAAAAAAAAATCAATCAATATGTGCTGTTAAGAATGTGGCTCTAATGATTTTTAGGTTTGTGCATAAACGGTGCTGATTAATTTTCCGTCAATTAAATTATTTTCAGCTTTCATGCAAGAACATGAGGCACACTCAGTCAGCTCCTTTTGATTTGTTTTTTTCCCTTTGCTGTTTATGATCCACTAAGACAGTCCTGTGACCATCTCTATTTCCATCTTCACTTGCCTTCGTAACATTTAGCGAATGTGTCTGGCGCCCCCCTTTAAGAAGACAGACCTGTATAAAAGCCTGTGTGTTCATATAAAATACGTAAACAGACAAGATATTGGGGTTCTTTGTGTCTGGTTTTGTGTGCATGCCCTCTGCATAATATCCCGCGTACCGTCTACGGCTGGAAATTCAACATCGTACATAAAGGTCGCACAGAAGCATATCTTAATGTGTGCAAAGGTACACCTGGCAATAAAATAAGCTTGCAACTGAAATATCAACCTCAGCACTTGTAATTCAGTCTCGTTGTGAAGGCCTGAAAACCTCTCCTTTGTGCTGAATATGGTAACCATGAATTTAATGTTATTTGTCAGGTTTAAAGAACATCTTTCTCGCCACTGTGCTCCTCGGTCTGTATGTGCCCTGACTACTAAATCTCTGCTCTTGGTTTGCTGTTTAACAGAATGGAATTTACCATCGTTCCCATCAACCTCCAACCACCAAGTATCTTTTTGTCATCCATGCCCACAAACACCTACACTGACTATGTTTATATGCCAGTTTGGTTAAAAAATTAATAAATGCACATTTTACATTACAGCCCTGTATTTGGAGTTAGAAATGGAAATAAAGTTATACATTTTAAAAAATACAACAAAAAAAGGCCCCGAACAGTTGAGCACCTGGAATCTTCCAGCCGGTCTTTGTCAGGTAGATGAGCAACATCCCCTCAATCTAAGAACAAATACACAATCAATCCAATGTTGAATTTAACATCAGATGTGTTCAAAAGTGCAACAATAAAAATGACTAGTGTGTGAGTTGGATGGTACAATATTCAATACATTTAGCAAAATGTTAAGTAGAACTAATATCAATGCTAACATCAGAGCCCTGGATGAGAACCGGAAGCATGTGCTGAGGTTATTAAAATGAATGCTCTTATTACTTATACACTCAACTGGTTGCCATCGCTGTCAATGTTGGGAAGTGACAAGATGTATACAGCGAAACTGTGGTATAGCCATTATACCAGGGGTGGGCAATTCCAGGCCCTGAGGGCCGGTGTCCTGCAGGTTTTAGATCTCACCTTGGGTCAACACACCTGAATCACATGATTAGTTCGTTACCAGGCATCTGGAGAACTGCAGGAGCTAATTTAGCCATTTAAATCAGCTGTGTTGGTTCAAGGACACATCTAAAACCTTAAATCTCACATTGCAAGCCATGACCCAGGAACATTTGACACTCTTGTCATTCGTTGTTTGGGAGTCTTGTTTTCCGTATAGAGGTATGAACTGATCAATGACTGTGACTGTGTTAACTGACTGTGATTAACATTACTTGATTTCCATGCATATACTCATAAATCACAAATTCAAGACATTATGCCAGAAATTGAGAAATCTGCACTTTTCTTAATAATTACAGCATACACAGCTTGTGTGACTGCAATTTAGATAATGGACGTGCTGTACATCTTTAACCACTGCACATGCTCATTAACAAACATAGTGGTTGCACTAATTTGACACTGGATTGAAGTGAGGTTAACTTTGATGATGAAACACATTCTTCTTGGACTTTGAACCACAAGCCTTGGGTTTCTGTCTATATTCTACAGTGTGTGTGTGTGTGTGTGTGTGTGTGTGTGTGTGTGTGTGTGGCCTTGTAAAGTCCCTATGAGAGTTGTTCTTCATACACATTATCCTCCCTGCCTACAGTCTTGCTTTGGATGCTGTTGAGGGTGTCAAGTCAACAACACTAACATCTATTTCCTAAGGGCATGGTACATTGTAGCTATAATAAGACACACTGTACATCATGTGCATCTTGTGGTTGTTTTGATGCATTTTTGCAACCAAAACTTCAGTTTTCTCCATAATATAACTGTATTTCTGCTTGTTAGTTCACACTTCCTGTCTGGTTTTGGAATTACTTGCACATGATGCAATATCTGTGCAAGCCATGTTGTTTCTAATACCCAACTTGGTGTGTCAGAGATTGCAAAGTTATGAACTGCAGTAATATGATTTGTAACTTATTTACCTTTATTTCTAGATGATTATTTGCCATATATCCATGAACTGATCTCCTTAGTTCTTTCATAGTTTTTAAAATATTTTTTTATGCAGGCATAATTAACTAGAGCCATGCTGCATCTTTACCTGCTTGCGCCACTCCTCATTAGACTGTGTGTTTTGAAAGACACTACAGAGAAAAGTGCATTGATTCCAGTGGAGAGAAAGATGCCGAGGGAGGGAACAGGGGTTGGGTATGTGAGAAGAAGAGAAATGGTAAAAGAGAGAGGGAGTGAAAACAAAATGGGAGGGAGGGGAGAGAGAGAGAAGGCATGATAATGAGCCCTACCTCTGACACATCCTCCTGTTTCTATGGAGACCAAGGAGCCAATCATACAGCCCTGCTGAGGACTGTACTACTGAGAGCAGATAAGAGGGTGGAGAGAGGTGTACGCAGAGGCTCCTCTCTGTTTATGAGAGCCAATAAAATCCCAGTAGCTCTCCAGGAGGTAGTGTCTTTTTGCTTTCCTTTAAATGTGGAAGTCACCCCTGGCATTGATATCAGTAAAGAATTAGTAATCACAGAGAAGAAGAAGAAGAAAAAGAGGAAGAGAGGCTTATCACGAGACATCTCCTTTAGAGCTCTACAAGACCCCGCCCCACACCTCCTCTTCCACCATCAGCCCCACCCCCCTTAGCCCCCCACCAGCTGCCAGCCTCTTGGATGCTCCTTGTTACATCACACGCACTGCTCTCTGGCAGCTCGTGTTTGTGACTGGGAGGGAGAGGGAGTGTGAATGTGAGTGAGCCCGTGTGCGCACGCTGTCCCACTGTCGAGTCCCGTTGACCAGCTTACAGGATGGACAAACCAAGTGTTTGGCGCGCCGTGGTGAGCAGCACAGACCCCAGGAGAACAAGAGACCCCGGGTCCCATTCAAGCAGACCGGGCTCCGCCATGGGTTACCGGCTCTACGACATGTGAGTAACATGTTTTGTGCGAATGCAGACAGGACAGCCAGACAGGCGGGCTCGCCTGCCTGGGCGGCACTGATGCAGCTCCCATTCATAGAGACAGCAGTTGAGTGGGTGGCGGTGGAATACAGGGTGTCTACCTCTCTGGTGTCCATGCTGAGTCACCTATGGCATCCGGACCTTGCTTCGTCCTCTTGTGTTCCCTTCCTGAGCCTTCATCGTAAACAACGTCTCTCCTGGGGAGGGGCGGCGAGGTGGACCATACGTTTGTTTGAATGACATTCTCAGTTTTCAGCAAGATGAGTTAATACCATGTGTCTCCATGTAAATTGATAAAACCTATGTGTTGTTTGGTATTTTGAGTCTGCCATTATAACAGAAAGCACAACAGAGTCATGTGAATAATGGTTTTAGAGCCTCTGGTGGCTGGGAAACATGACTCATTTCTGGATGATGCTGTGACAGCTCGTACTGGGCACATGAGTTCCTCACAGCTTCTGCTGTATATTTGAGGGTGTGTGTGTGTGTGTGTGTGTGTGTGTGTGTGTGTG
>NW_005187637.1:170723-181463 GCF_000239375.1 Pundamilia nyererei | reverse complement strand
GTGTGTGTGTGTGTGTGTGTGTGTGTGTGTGTGTGTGTGTGTGTGTGTGTGTGTGTAAAATGCGGCTGGGTCTAAGCTGTTATTTTTGGGATGGCGATGAGTCCTACGGTCTGTGTGGAAAGCTTGCATTTCTGCTTCAGTAAATTATGTGTGAATTCTCCTGTAATGACAGAGAGACAAAATCCTCTTATGTGTTTTTGAAGCTAAATAATAGTATTATTGTTGTTGTTGCGCTCCACATTTTTTTTACATGTGCTCTTCTGCTGTCTAGCACATAAACACATCAGCTGAATAAGCATTTCGCTGCCTTATTTCTCTGCAGAGGGACCTTCAGGTTTGTTTTCCCTCTTAAAGCGTGTCTTTGCTGCATCACTGTAGACCCTCTGATTTCCTTACAACCCTTTGAGTGTAACCATGTACTTGAACTTCACACATGTACTCACTAACTGATGCATAACGGTGAGCTGTATTACGCTGTCATGTCAGGATTTAATACCATACGTGGGTATCCGTCATCTTAATGAATATGAGACCTTCATGGGTCTCCACTGAGTCTTTCACAGGCAATCTGGCACTGCCATTTAGTAGATTTAATCTCTGCCTTGTTTCTGTTCAGCCTGTATTAGTAAATATGGACACTCCTCAGATTTTAAAGTTTCCTTCATAATTACAATTTTGTAATTTTATGCTTAACTTTGAATTGCATTTCTGATTTTGTTGTTGCATATTAAGCAGTTGTGTTCAGAGATGGTCGCTTATTTCTTTCATCCTCATTCCCTCTCAGCTCTAATCCAAGTAAAATCTTTAACCAAAGACTGTCACATGACCTGGGTGAGGAGCTGACAGCAGGAAAGTGAAAGTGTTGTGCAAATTGTGGTTATTGTTGTCTGGAGACTGAGAAGATGTACTGCTGACTGACACTAATGCTTGTGACTTTTGTGTCTGTCAAACAAACTGAGGATCACAATGTCTGTTCAATACTCCTTTAATGAGGAGCTGGAGTTGGACAAGCATGTTGTGTTGTAAATGTCATTTCATCGTATTTGGCAGCCGCCCACCTCACTCTGGAATTCCGATGCTGTCCCTGCAGCAGTGGAATGCCAAAAGGATGATGATGTCCTGGGTTTCACCAAAGACTTTCCTGCCCTAAAGGGATGCAGAGGTTGTCTTGAGCTGAATACACCATCATACACAAAGTGTAATTTGTTCAGTTGAGTACAGTGGAACAAGCATGCATTGGTTTTGGCTTCTGTATATATACTATTCTTGCAAGGAAAGCTTAAAGAAGAATAATTCAGGCATTTTCAGAAGGTATTTTATGCAAAACATTTACTCTACATCATATTCACACTGACACGAGTTGTTTTGAGGGACATAAATCAGTAGTCACTTTGCACCCGAAATGCTGAGCAGCCACATTATTCAGTACTTATTGATTTAGCGTGTGCACAAAAAGAGTTGTTGCTTTTTAATAATAGACTATTTTTGGTTTTCTAAATCATAAAAAATGCATGTGTTGGAGTCGAGATGCGTGAAAAATCAATTGAGCTGGTATCACTATTGTCCGTAACATTCGCATCCACAAGGTGTGATCTTTGTGCATGGATTATTTTTTGGGATTCAGAATCACTTTCTTATATATTCTGCAGTGCACCGAATATACAACATTTCATGAACAAGGCAGGTAATAAGCATCAACTGGCTTTATCTTTCGTTGAGATGAGCCATGCATTCTTGGAGGGCATTTGTGGAGTGAATAAATTTTTAACAGGATTGCCAATCCCTGTTACTAGATGTTCTAAATGCATTGCCCCCTGATCAAGTGACGCCAATGCTGATGAAAAAGAGAATGCGTCACCAAGGGGGTAAGGCAGTGACGCCACATTCCTCCACTTTGCGTGCTCTCTCAGTCTGCAGACCCAGCACACTTTGCTGTCAGAGGCTCAAGCTCAAAGACAACTGCCAGCACTGCTCTGAATATGCCTCTGCTGTAGACAGGAACTGTGAGATGCATGGAGCTATTGCATAAGACAACAACTGCATGTAATGCATTGCCAGCACAAGGCACGACGAGCATGCTGTCAGTTCACATGGCATCAGCTGATGGGGCATAATGCTTAAAAGCAGGAAGTGAGTCACTTGTTAAAGCACATGCTCTTTGTATGTACAAACCTGTCTTCATGAAAGCCCTTTGTTCTTTTATTTGTCTGTGTCTAGTGTCCCTCATGGCAATTCTTAATTTACTCAAGGACTTAAATATATAATGTGTTTGTCGATCAATTGCGTTCTCATCAGTCCTTAATTTTTGACTGATGGCAGGATATTTACACCTTATAGTTCCCCCTCTTACCTCATCAGCATTGTTTTTGGCAGAAAACTAAACAGAATATATGAAAACAAATGCCATGCTTTTTTTTTTTTTTTTTTTTGAAGGTGCAGGTGCATAGTATACTTCAACATCCAGTCAGAAATGTACCAGCAGTACAGTAGCATTTTGGTTTTTGCCGAAATGGCACAAACTTGGCTGTGCTCAATCAGCTCAAAGGCTGTCATTTGCACACTAAAACGTCAGCAGCTGGACATCTGTCGACTGACACTGAGATAGTGGCTGAGTTTGCAGCTGGAGCTGTGTCAGCCATGTGTGAGGATGATCAAACCAGTGGGAGCTGTGGGGCTCTCGGGGGCACATCTCAGTGAGTTGAAGTTTCCTCAGGGGAGTAGCTAGTGCTGATGCATTTGTGGTTTGAAACAGCCCATAATAAGCCTCTGCCTTTGCCAATGGCACCGTCAGAAGCCTCAGCACAGAGGAGAGTTGGGTGCTTTAGAAAAGGATGCATCTCCAGAACATTTTGTTCCTTTAGCGAAAATAAAAATGGATATGCGGATGTGTTTGTCTGCAACAATGTTACATAATAACAACGAAACCAAGCGATCACTGACTACTGTTGTCTTTTCATTTTGATTGAGACTTTCATGGTTTTCTGTTCATAATTGGGAAAGGTGTAACTGTCACACTTAAAGCCTTTTCTGCACAGTGCCTACCAAGTGGCTCATGCTGCCTTACATTGTTTCATACAAGACATGCTAATCCTATCAGGGATATTAAACATTTCAAAGCAGTGTACCTGCATTCACAAATCCTGGACAAGTGCATATACTATAGCAGTTCTGTTACCAGCCCAAAGGTTATAACACAGCTTCAGGACGGCTGAGAGACTAAAAGCTGTGAGATCCTCCTCCAGAAGCCACAAAGTATTTCCCCCACTTTGTTTTTATTTTTCTCCTTTTTGTCTTTGCTTTGCTTTATGACTGTGTCTGGATTTTCCTGCTTCAATGCAAAACAAAAACTGGAGGAGTGAATTTACAGTCAGTATGGCTCATCCTCTGTTTCTCTTTCATTCTCTTTCGCCTCTGCTTCTGTCCTTTTTTTTCACCATCCAACTAATGCTCTGCATGGCTGCTTTCAGGCTGACAGCTGACAGCTGAGCAGCTGTACTGTACAATCTGTGTGATACAGGAGCTTGTGCACATGCAAACTGCTGTAACTTTAGTGTAAGATTAGCTGCCCTGTAGTATAAGCTGTCATGCTAGTTGGACACTTTAACTTCTGTGTCTCCATTTTGCTTGTAATGAAATTAACATGCTGGGCTCAGGACGTCAGCATCCCAAACAGATGAGGAAGAAAAGCTGCATGGCACACTCTTAAATTTTATGCTGCTATTTATAATAAATACATTTGTAGTGATTTAAAAATGGATCCTTTTGTGAAGCCTATTGAAGTTGGCCACTGGAGATCTAAGTGATGCCCTGCTTATGTGATGTGGTATGAATTAGGAAGAAATAACTTCCATGGTGTTTTATTTGTTTATGTTTTCTTGAGTGAATCGGCAAACTTGTCGGACTCCTCGTTGCTCCGATTACATCAGCTTTTGTGGCTTCGATGCCTTTAAAATATGAAAGTTACCCAAATTTGCCACCAGGGGGTGAACTTTTCTAACATATTCATTCAGACAGACTGTCCTTCACACAGAAATAAATCAAAAGCTCAGGATCACCTGTGCACTTAATGAAATGATGGGTATAATTATGTCATCATAATGCGTGCTTGTGTAGCTTTTTCCTGATGTTATAAGGCCTGGCATGGTTTTGGTAAAGGCCATCATCCTACCAGGTTCCTACTAGCAAAGGCAACCACCATCTTTCCCCATATTTTCCCCTCATCATGGAGTCTTTAAGGAGCCTTATCAGTGATTGACTGTGGCAGTCATGGGGGAGAAGTGGGGTCCTGTGGCTGCAGTGCTCAGTATCATCATTTATCACTACACTAGTTTAATTCAGCAGCACAGTGGAGACAAAACCTGTCACAAGGCCTTTCAAATGAGGGCATGTATTCAGACTGATGGTTGAACAGGTATTTTATAGCCTTTTTGATCTCAGAGAGTGTGGGCTGTATTGATCCACCTGCAGTGCTCTGAGGATTTCAGTCATGAAAGATTTGGAATATTTATATATTTTTTATTTTATTTTACATGCACTATATGGACAAAAGTGTTGGAACACAGAATTTAATCTTTGAATTCAGGTGATTTCAGCCCTATTGCCACAGGTGTATAAAATCAAACACCTAGCCATGCAATTTGGCTTTATATTTGTGAAGTTCGTTCTAAACAGCTGACTAAATTTGACCATGGTACTGTAATAGGATCCCATTATTGCAATATGTCAGTTCATGAATTTCTTCCCTCTTAGATATTCCATGATCAGCTGTAAGTGGAAAGTCTTTAGCAACCACAGCAACTTGGTCATGAAGTTGCAAAAAATGTAAAGTTACAGACCGCGGTCGCCAACTCTCTGCTGACTCGATAACGGCAGAGCTCCAAGCTCCCTCTGCCATTAACATCACCACAGAAATTGTCCCTGGGCCTTCATGTAACAGGCGTCCAAGCTCAAGCAGCTGAAGCCTTGTGACGTAAAGCATTCAATAGTCAATGCAAAGCACACCGCCGCTGCACTCTGGAGCAGTGGAAACGTGTTCTGTGGAGTGATGATCTTGCAGTCTGATGGGTCAGTCTGAGTTTTGGCAAATATCAGAAGAATGTTACTTGCCTGACTGTTTTGTGTCAACTGTACAGTTTGGTGGAGGAAGGAGAACACTATGGGGTTGTTTTTCTGGGCTTGGGGTGTGTCGCTTACTTCCAGTAAAGGGAAGTCTTAATACTTCCATTCATCCAGAAATCTTTTGACAATTCTGTGTTTGTAGCTTTGTGGTTACTATATGCGGTTAAGACACTTTTCTGTTTCAGCTTTACTTTGTGCAATGGGACACCGTTAAGTCCATAAAGGCATGTTTGAATGAGTTTGATTTGCAAGAACTTGACTGGTCTGCACAGACCCCTTACCTATACCCCACTGAACATCTTTAGGATAAACCAGAACTGAGATTGCAAGCCAAGCCCACTCAGCCAACATTGGTATCTGACCTCACAAATGGTCTTCTGGGTGAATGAGCAAAAAATCCCCTAAAACCACACTCTAAAATCTTTTAAAAGGCCTTTCCAGAAGTATGGAAGCTGTTACAGCTGCAAAGTGGGGGAACTATTCTGTATTAATGCCAAGGATTTAGGCTACGTCCACACGTACACGGGTATTTTTGAAAACTGAGATTTTCCATTTCCGTTTTAAAAAATAATCCCGTCCACACGTAAATGCAGAAATTAAGGAAAACGCTGCCAGGAACATGCCAAAGCAACAGGTGGCGATATATTCCTAACAGTGTAGAAATGTTGGCCAATCAGAAGTCTAGAAGCCTCGGTGGGAAATAGTAAACAAAGCTGGGGCATAGAACCGAGTCGTATGTGGGGAGGGACAGTAACTGTGTGTGTATATGTAAGCATTTAAACACTGTAGAGAGTACAATTACCAGTAACAGTATTGTAGAAATTAATTTCACCAAAACAATAATGTGGTGCACAGTGTGACGTCAAAAAAGGCGCACACCTTTGACGCTGCGTTTTTCTCGTCCACACGTAAATGCAAAAACTGAGTTTTGGAAAATATCCACCCTGGCAGGCGTTTTTAGAAATCTCCGTTTTCAGTGACCGAAAACGCCGTTTACGTGTGGACGGAAGGTGCAAACACATAGAAAATCTGCGTTTTCAAAAATTACCCGGGTATGTGTGGACGTAGCCTTAGAAAGAGAAGTTGGAAAAGCTTGTACTGTAGATGGCTCAGCATATTGGTCCACATGTGTGATCCGTGGTGTATGGACTTGTTCTCATCTGGTGCTCTTCCACTCTACTTGAGTAATGAAAGTGCTTTTATACAATGTTTCTCTTTCAGCCACTGACAAACACATTCATACAAGCACTTTCTTCTACATCTAAGTGCTTTCAATCTAACATTCACACTCTAAATGCATCAAGCGGAATCCCAAGGATTCTTTGGCATGCAGACTGGAGCAGCCAGAGATTGAACCACCAACCTTCCAATTACCATATGACCTGCCCTAGCTCCTGAGCTATCGCCAGCAATTTTTGGCTGTGTTTGACTTACATTATTATTATTTTTTTTTGTAACTTGGGGCGATGCAGTTGATTACTGCTCTTGACTCTGACCTGCGCAAAAATGCACTTGACATTGTTTTACAGGGTAAAAACTTAAAGTAAAAGCCTTTATAGTGAAAAGCACCCATTTTGACCACAGTTAACAGAACAGTTCTCTGCTCTCACATTTTTGCTCCCCACACATGTGGACATGCCTAAGCTTACAATTTTGAACAATCGTCAATCTGCTCAGGAAATTACAGCCTGTTGCACTTGTATACGCATTTACTCAAGTCTTTGTCCTAAAAAACCCCAAATAATAGTCTGTCATGTGCTCTTGAATCAGAGCCGCTAAGCTATTATGCCATCTATATTGTTGTAAGAGTCGTACTTCTTTGCCTTGACAGACTGTAATATGTTCTGCTAACAATGCAGTGAGGTTTTTACATACACTAACCACTGGTGTGAAAAAGAAAGGGACAACTAAAAGGGCTTTCATCACCATTTCCAAATGGTGAGAAGAACAGAAGTTAAGTGCAGATACATGCTTTTTACCTAGAGCTTAATTGTCGTCTTCATCTCTAGGTATCGTCTTTAAATGTCACATGACATGTAACCACTAAAATTCAGAGTGCAGTAATGTACACAGGAGGGTAAGCGCACTTCTACACTTACAGCTTTCGCTGAAGTAAATTGACAGGAAGAGCACAGATTTGCTGATTTTTCTGTGAGATGTGTGTAAATCAGGAGGCCTAAGTTGTGACAAAAGCCTGATGAATGGTGCTTAGGTTCATTAATTCCTCAGTCTCCCTTCTGTTCACATAGGCTCCCACTAAAGCCTTTGTCCTGCTCTGGTCTTTCTATATCTTGGCTTGGGAAAGCGGACATGAAGCCCATATTGTGTGAAAGGAGTCATGTGGTGATTGACTCCTCAGCCCAAACAGATCTAACTATAGTAATTAGTATATTAATATGTAAATATGAACATTACTCCACGTGTTTGTTTGTCTGTAATTGCATACGTGAGTTTAATTGTTTGTGTAAATATGTGGCATTTTGAGTGTTTGTGTGTTTGGACATAAACAATGGCTGAATATTGATGAGAGGCCCTTCCACGCCCGTTTCCCATGACTGCTGGGACTGGGTGGCACTGCAGCGTGGCACTGCATCTCAGGCAGAGAAAGAACAGCTCTGTGCTTCTCTTCAAATGCAAAACCCCCTTTAGACAGAAAGGAGAGCAACGTTTTAAGCCTTATAGCTCTACAAGGACCTGCAGCACATATGAGCACAGTTTTAATACAGACACAAACTTATCTATGAGGGTTTAATATGCCGGCCTTATTTATGCACCTGAAATCCATTCTTCCTTTACTACATTCTTTCTGAATAGGTCTGCCAATGCACCTTTCATATCTTACTTAGAGTGTATGAATCATTTTATTGACTATAATCTCACATTTGTTCCAGCAATCTAGGCACACTTATGGTTTTTATGATGATTCTATGACCTTGAAGAGTCTAAAAAAAGAGTCTAAAAAATATTTCTTTATGCTGACAAAAATCGGAGAAACCTCGAAGCTCATATTTATTTTAACAAAGCATGCATATAAACTCATGTGGTCATACAACATTGCAGCAGTCCCTCCTCGCTGAAAAGCCGACCAATCACTGGCTGCTCTGCGAAGCTTCCATTTGAAGCTTCAGTAGTACGGTAGTGTTGCCCAGCAACCAGAATCGGCACATTTCTGGGAGGTCCTGTGTGGATGGCAGCGGCTGTAACAGGGAGAGAGAGACAGAGAGAGCAAGAGGGAGAGGATGAGGAGCAGGAGACAGAGATAGGAGGACAGCAATGGTTTGGGGTTTAGCTGGAAGAAGGAGAACAGGAGCAGTAGATGGCATTACTGAATCCATGTTGGCAGTGAGAGAAAAGATCCGGTCTCTTGCCTCATAGGAAAGTTTGTTCCTGCAGCGGGAGGAGACAGAAGAGGATTCCTGTTGAGTATGTGCTGTTCAAACACAGATGAGTGAGTTTTGGAATTCCTCTTCCTATCTGCGTTCCTACACATTCCCCTACCTGTGCCTGCTGGAGCGACGCAGAGCATTAGATACAGGCATGATGTCTCTGAGGATCCAAGGCTGACGCACTGTGTGAAGGGACCAGCACAGAGGACACACGGTTGACCTGGATAAGAGTTAAAACGAAGCAGAAGCAGCTAATATAGAGATTATTTTTGGGAGGTGGAACCCAAGCGTTAATACTTGGTCCAAATCAGTCCCAGAGGGTTCCTCGTAGGCCTGGCTTTCTGGGTTTGGCGATGACTGAGACGGGTCCAGAAGTGATGTGGTTGTTCTGGGCGGGTTAAAACCACTCAGGCTGCCATCCAGTGGCAGTGGCGAAGCTGGAGCTCCAGAGGAGAACAGATTTATCGTCCATGCCTGGGATTCACTGGTTGCTCCTCTGCTTGTGCCATGGTGCCTTTTAATGTTGTTCGATTCCACAGCTGTTCAACCGTTTGACTGTTTGACGTGAGGATGTGGAAGTTCAAAGCTTTTTGCCTGGATTACTGGCATGTGCTGTGTTTGCACCCACACAACAACTTTTATAAAAGGTATGTTTTGAAGCCGCTCACGTTTGGCTTAATCATTTCTTGAAGTTGAAAGTGCTACGTGTTTTGAACAGCTCGCTCGCAGCTTGTTGATGTTGCTACCTGTGCTGAAGTACTCCCAACATCAAGCAGTTCAATTTGTTAAAACCAACCCTCGAATTACTTCATAAAGAACATCTGATTAATAGAAAAACTTTAGTGCTCAGCTCTGCTTGCTGACATAGTGGTTCTCATGTTGAAAGTCATAATTCAAGGGAGAGTGAGCTGGTTTAACCATTATCCATTTCTTCCAGCAAACGAGGTTACAGCTGTTATTGAAATGCTTGGTTAAGTAACTGTCTTGTCAGTGTCTGTTTAGTCAGTGTCAGTGTCTCGCGGCTATCACTGAATCTATTCGTCTCCGTCCCACTGGGGCCTCTTCTTGTTCACCTTTCACCTACAGCACAATCGATGCATGATTGATGAGGTTAGCGTTTTAGCTTATATTAAATTTGGCTGTGTTCTTTCGTCTTTCACCTCAAAATGCCAAACTTCACCTAAGACTTGATTTAAGTGTCCATGATGACATTTAAATTCATAAATCCCAGCAGTGAATCTAAGCTTGCAAGTTGCTCAGTCTTGACAATCATGTTTTAATTTCTGTTAAATTGAACATATCACACAAGTTTTGAGACTCATGTTTCAAAGCTTCCACTTCTGTTTAAAGGTATATACTCATCTTAATTTATGCCCACCTCTTCTCTCTGCCACTCTGCTGAAATCATAAAAAAATTGTGTTTTGTAATATCTGATATCCCACATATCCTTAAAGTTTAGACACCCATTTTTTTTTAATAGAAAATCACCGTTATCTCTTTAGGTAGAATAGAAAAATAGAAATGGATATATTTCCCATAATGATAAAGATGCTGTAAGGGGTGGTCTATTATTTGTTTGATGTCCAGTCATGAAGTATTTCAAGCAGCAGTTTTAGGCTCAGACACTAGTTCCCAAAATGATTACTTTCCCTTTTAAACAATATAATTTAGGCGCAAGGTTTTAGAGCTGCACAGAAAAAGACTGCAATGTTTTTTTTGTTTGTTTTTTTGCGCCATTATCCCCCTGCTACACCAGAGAGATCTAACCACGTATGTGTGCAGAGGTTTCCTTTATGCACATCCCATCGTGCTGTTTGATGTCTCAAACAGAAGCAAGCTGCAGTGTGATGACGCTGATCAAGGACCTGTGAAAATCAGATGCACCTGCCTTCTGTTGAATCTCTGTATGTATATAAACATGCAGTTTTTCTTTGGCATTAGTACTCTGAAGGCTAGGACACAGTATGTCCATGATTCATTAATAATGCATCGCGGATTTAGCAGGAAACTGTGAATGTAGGCCTCAGGGAATCCCCCAGATTTAGGTGCATCTTCATCATTTATGCATTCTATAATAATCGATTTTTTTTTAAGCCGATATTTCGTAGTTCTTTATTTAGTGCAAACTCTTGTATCAACAGCTGTTCTTACTTTTATGACTGAGTGGTTTGTTTGGAATTATTTAGGTGTGTGTGTGTGTGTGTGTGTGTGTGTGTGTGTGTGTGTGTGTGTGTG
>NW_005187637.1:113159-170703 GCF_000239375.1 Pundamilia nyererei | reverse complement strand
TGTGTGTGTGTGTGTGTGTGTGTGTGTGTGTGTGTGTGTGTGTGTGTGTCTTTCCAAAACTGCAAACAACTCATTATGTGTCTAATCCCACAGAGTTACTGGAATATGCTGGTCACTGGGTGTAACTCATTACATTGCACTGGCTTCAGTGTAGCAGCCTGTGTTGTTAAAGCAATGTCAGTGTAGTAACTCAAAACAGCCTCTCCCAGCTGCTGAACTGGGGTTCACCCTCCCTCCAGCGTGGCCTTCCCATTGAGCGCAGTGTGATTGTTGGATGCTTGCCGAAGTAATACCATGTAGACAGGCACAAAAAGCTCTCGTGCTCTATCTCTTCATCTACTTCTCTTTCTCTTGCTCACATTCTCCTTCTGTCTCTCTCTCTCATTAAAAGGCATGTCCACATAAACAAGTAACCATGAAACACATGACATAGGCCCAGCCCATCACCACTGGGGAGCATGCATCATGGGAGCAGCCGATATGTGAAAGATTACATTGGACTGAAGAAAAAGTAACAAAAAGCAGAGAGGGGTGTCTGCAGAGAGAGGGAGAGGCAGAGAGAGAGAGAGAGAGAGAGAGGACTGGTGCGCGGTTTATTGTGGGTGGAGAGCTTTTGTTAAAAAGAGGGATGATTTTCTTCTGCTATACATGCTGGGCCTTTACCTTACTTGGTCATCAGGCAGCTTGCAAGAGCAGCAACTCTGAGCCTTACACAAACTAGGACGAGGAGAACTTTGAAAAGGCACACACAAAGTAACTTTAGCAGCGAAAGAATGAACTTCTCTGTGGGTTTTCTATGGAAAGTGAAGGATGTGGGGTGTAATTTGTGGTTGAGGAAGAAGTGAGCACAGACTGTTCTTCTTCTGGCTCATTTAAGGGGAGTTGCTGTAGTTGTTGTGTTTTGTTTTTTTTAACTTTTTTTTTAAACTTCCTCTTGGTGCCATGTACATTTTTTTCGGGCATGTCTGATGCCTCTGGTGATGTCACTGCCGTCTGGAATGCCATGTGGAAGTACTGCATATCCAGCCGAACTATAAGGTAGGAGACCATCTGGCATTGACCACTGCGGATGGCAGGGGCCTCCGAAAAGTGATGGTTGTCTTTCCGACTGACCACAGCAGTCTGTGCAGATATTTCTGACTAATCCAATAACATTCCTGTCTATATGCTCGGTGGTTTCCTTTCTAGAACTATGGAAATGTACTATCACAAAGCAGAAGAGAGCAGACTGGAAGCAGTCAAGACTTTTCAAGGTCTTACTTGACAGTTTACCTTATCAGGGACATGTCTTTAATAATAAAGACTTAAGAAGAATCTGTCTTTCTTTTATTTCTATCTCCTTTAAGTCCTTTCCCTTATCTTTGCCTTGCCATAGGACTGCAACAGAAATGTCCTCTGACACATCACTTTGGGAATGAACATAAAAACCAACATTCAGGAAAGATCTTCTTTTTCCACCTTACATTATTCAGTCTATAGTGATTGGATTTTAATACTAAGTGACCTTTTCATTGTGTCTTTTTATTAATATTCAACTGGCAAACTGGTTATAAAGCTTGCAAGTATTCTCAGGTGTTCATATGACCTCAGTCAAACAGGCCTTTTTATAATGGTTTTGATTTGTGTCTCTTAAAATGAATTTCAAATGCTCCTGACCGACTGGCAAAACAAAGTTTCCAGTCATTATCCGTACAGGAATTTTGGGAAGTTTTGATTTTTAGTTATCTTTTACATCAGGGAGAAGTCTGATCAGTCCCAAATTCATTCAGTGGCCCCGGATATACACCACCAATCATAAAGGACTGTTGTGAAGAATACGGAAAAAGGAGGCTTGCAGCAGATGAAATACCCCCCACATAGCCCTGATCCTAACGTCACCGAGTCTACCTGCGATATATGACGGTGCATGAATAATCAGGCCATTTCACAATGGCAAGTCTCCATGACAGTCATAGCATGTTCAAACTTGAAAACTTGGAACCTAAAATGTGGGCGCTTGTCCACAAAATGTGATCTAAGAATATCAGTTGTTAATTTATATTTAAACATGTATCTAATTTTGAACTTCTGAAGATTTAAATCCAGAGTATGCGACCTTAGGTTCTGTTTGTGCTGCTAAGCACTCAAGAAGAGTTTTTTGTTTTTGTTTTTGTTTTGTTTTTTAAAAGACAATTTGCTGTTTGTGACCTAATCTACATGATAGAGGTTGGATTTCAAAGTCACACTGATGCAGAAATTGTATTGTCTGCAAGTTGTCATGTCTGATGGATCTCTTTGCACAAGTATCATGCATGGATTATATTCATTTGCACATAAACAGCTGTGTGTGCCACAGACGAGCAGTCGCTCTTATTAGACTATTTTCAAGGCTGCTTGAAATGTTTCTCAAGGTCACATGCATTCTTGGCGCATTGTAGTTCAGCGTCTGTGCAGTAGAATCCTTGTGGAGTAAGACGTGTAGTGATTATTTATTTACCATTTATTTAAATAAACATTAACCTTATACACTAAAGATTCATTATAAAATGTGACAAACTTCCGTGCATATTTGTAAAGATATTTATTAGCTGGCCATGTGTGTAATTCTTTAGACAGAACCTACCTCAAATAAGTTCTTACTCCTTAAATTATGAATATAACCAAGAAAAAATGAACAGCACAGGTAGGTGGATCTTTCGCGAATGGGTTATTGATAACCATTTGCTTTGCTCAGGCGATGCATGCATGTCTGATTACATCATGACTCTTTTAGCTGTGACACTGTAGACACCAGGGAGCATTTGATCTCGCTGTTTCTATGTCAAAGTGTGTGACGACGGGAGCATTATTTATTTAATGTCTGTGGATCTGGAGCTTGTCAGTGATGCCTCCTCAATCCACAGTGGATTTTCACGGGACAGAGTACTGAAAGGAAACTCTGCGGAGTGTATTCTGACTGAACTGTGATGCTAACCTGCAGCGCTTCGTGATAGGTAAAGAGGACCTTAATACTTGGAACGTGAGGTTAACTAGGTGTTTCAGACATGAGCCTAGTGTTAGCTGGCAGTCGGGAAACGAGAGCAGACACTGACCTCTCTGTTGGTTTCCTACTTTGGCATACTGACTATAGGACAAGTTGGGTCTATTTGGGGGGGTTGTAATGGAAAAGCAGCAACCTGCCAGCACGAGCTTGCAGTTCCACTGTGGTGAGGGTAGGGAAAAAAGAAAAAGAAAAAACCCTCCCGGGTGGAAAAGCTTAGACGTGTCTAGGATAGAAGCCGTATTCTGCTCAAAAATGTCACAATGATGAAGACGTGAACAGGCTGTTATTGTTAATAAGAGGTTCTCTAGTTGCAGTTAGTCTAATGGCTTCCACATTTGGTGTTCAGTGTATTAAAGTGAGAGTAACATTTCTTTTATAATGGTTGATATTGGTCCTGATGACTTACATCTATGGCATTTGCTGATCTGAGTGGCCCATCTTTTAACGTTCTGAAATATTAAGAAGTAGTGCGATGAAGAGTTGACACGACTGTAAAACATTTTTTCCGGTTTATTTCTTCTATTAAAAACTTTCTTTTTCCCCTGAAGCTTGACAAAATGCTTGTATCTACTAGAAAACTGGTTCCTACTGCTCTTCTTTGTATGGTTGACCAAAAAAAGACCTTCATTCATTACTTTGTTCAGTTTCGTTTCAGTATTGATGTCTAAAGGTGCCTTTTTCCGATCAGTGCTTAAGTTGGAGTCAGTATCCACATACTGCTGAATAATTTAGAATCATGTCTTTACCGGAGGGACATCATATTGTGTGAAAAGTTTTATTCCCTATCATTATTTCTGAAATTCATATAATCATTTGTAAGAGTTTGGTCACCCTGCTGTGTTGAGTAGATGTTTGATCATGACAGTAATAGATGGGTATATGTGCTATAGGCTCTCACTGTCTTTTCACCTTCTATTGCTGCAGGGCTGCAACATTATGGGAGAATATATTTGGGAACATTGCCTGTGCTGCAGTATCTACACTGCTCATGTTAAGCCGTGCAGCTTTTGAAATGCTAATAAGCAAGTTTGTTTACTCTAATGCTTAAGAAAGCTTCCCTCTGGAGACACATTTCACGTTCACAGTGTTTACTGGGGTGTCTGATGTGGAAAATGCACTAAACAGAAATGCATTGGGGGGAAAAAAGTGCGATGTTTCTAGAATGTCTCCCAGTTTCCCTTTTTTTCTGTACTTTATGTGTGTGATTAAAGGAGGGCCAAAATATGTGTTGCCTCTGTTCTGCTCTTTGTGATCAGTCGGGGACAGCGAGAGCTCCGAGAAGCACAGTCGCTGTCGCTTTCTGTGGCTTTTTTTTTTTTTTTTTTTTTTTTTGGCTGTTGTACTACTTTTGATGACATATTCCTTTGCATCTCTTCACAGTGCCTGCCTGGAGAATAATGAGCATGTGTGCTGTATTAACTTATGTAATGGCAAGCAAGAGGAGGGGTGAGTTTGGGGGGGCAGTGAAGGAGGAGGGGGAAGAGAAGAGTGATGAGCTCATGCTGCTGCACTGCAGCTCTTATAGACACACTCTGCATTTTGTGGTCTTTTTTTTTTTTTTTTTTTTTTTTAGCCATGTGTTATTGCGCATGCACATATGCATTCGTGCAGGCTTATTTTGTGTGCATCGGGTCGACTGATTCACTTTCAAAAATAAAGCATATGTAGAATGAAAAAGAGCAGATCATAATTTTGTAATTAGAATTTAGCGTTCTGCTGCAGGCTGCCATCCATGCTTTTTATAACTTTATTGAAATATTGCCACTTTTTTATTGATAACTGATGATGAGGGAGAGACAGGAAATGGGGAAGAAAGTAAGGACTGACATTCAGTAAGTGGTTCCGCCAGCTGGTGTTCGAACCTGCAAGTCGGTCCTCAGAAGATTAGTGGTATGCGCTCTCAGCTCGATCATGTGCCTGTGGTTTCATATTTTCATCGCTTAGCTCTGGCAGTGCTTTGCTATGAATGGGAATTGGCATGTGCACACTGTTCTTTACCTGCATCACCGTTGGTCCAGAGAGCTGAAGCTCAGCTGTGAACAAGCTGAGCCTCCTGAGCTCAGGCTGACTGTTGGTGCTAATCCACAAACTCTTTTCAGCAACAAAGAAGACTTGCATTATCCAGAGTTAATGCCAGAAATGAGCAAGGTGGGGAAGGGTCAAAGGATGAGAGAGGAGGGGAGGGGGGGGTTAAAATGGCACGCCAGTGCATTTGCTCTATAAAACAGAGTGGTTCCTTTGGGGGCTTTTTAGCTCTTCAAGGTTTTCAATGTCATATTATAAGAATACAAATTAGATGTGACACATAACGCTCTCTGTATACTATGTGTTGTTTTCACCAATTAATATTTGATTATATACTTTATTAATCTTATTGCTTGTGTGTGAGCATGATTTGTTGAATTAGCACATGTCCCTGCACGAGAGTGAAATAAGCATGTTGTCAGGGAGGCTGGGACTGCGACTGGTAAATGGTCATTAAAGTTAAATGTTTATCTTGGTTGGGCTCATTGGTTTGGACTGTTTAAATGGAGGTTATTTTGTTTTCTTATTTCACACACATACACGTATCTTCAGCATCTTTTAAAGGTATGGACAGTGGTTTTTTGTTTTGTTTTTTGGGTTTTTTTTGTTTGCTTTTTTTTTCCTGTCAGCCTTAGCTGTTGCCTTGACAACTGGCCTCAGAGATCTGTGCACGTGCACGTAATTGTGATAAATCCTGATTTCAATCTATGAGAAACCATCCACAGAGACCTGTATCATTCAGTGCCCATCATAGTAGGAGTTGTACTATATATATATTTTGGTTTTAATTATTTTGCAACATGAAAGCGCATAGAAACAACTACGAGATGCACGTTGAAGCATTTATCTATAATACCTACCATAACACATTCTAATAATCAACACTGTTATTGCTCTGTAAAAGGAAAACCCTGAAAATGGACAGTTTGAAGCATTTAATACATACAATGATTTGCTTAGCAACTTGTTACGAAAACATTTTTGATCATTATCATTATCAATCTGCTTTTAAATTTCGTTTATTTTTGTTTTTTAAGCTGTCGGTGTTTTACAGTCACGCTAGAAATCATTCATTCTCAATAAACAAGGACCGGTCATGTCAAATAGGTCAAACTTTTCTCCTCATGAAGACATGTACATGTCTGCCTGCAGCTTAAATAAGCTCCCTTGGGAGCTGAGTAATTTCCACTCCCTTGGTTTGTGTAGCCTTTGCCCTAAATTCTTTATATATACACTTTTTCCTCTTTTTGTAACATCCTTCCCTCTGCTGTTCTACTTTACATCAACTTTTTTCCTCCCCCGTCTTGATAAAGATGAGTGGGATGCTTTTAATCAGTCATATATCCCTAAGCACAGCATCATTCTTTGTACAGTGGACTGTACACCAGCACCATCTGTTGGTAGAAAGACTTCAGGACAGAGAAAAGCCTCAAGGAGTAAGAGAATCTCCTGTGACTACTTGATAGAGGTCTTATGTTAATCTCCCTCCCACTGTGTGGATAGTCCGTGGGTTTGGCTGCATTCCCTATGAAGAAAGTGAGAAACGGTCAGAGTTGCCTGCCTGTTAATGGGCGCAGAGTCATACTAGTCGGGCTTTCCGCTGCGAGTAAGTCAAGTGCAGAGAGCTAAGAAATTAAACAATGGGAGATATTACGAGTCATATAAATGAGTGGACCTGAATTCCACTGTGAGTCATCGCAGAAGGGAGAAAAGACAAATTAAGGCAGATGGGGGCTCTTGCTTTGTCTGGAGTCCCACAGCGGCTACTGTAGCCTTATAGCCTGTTTCTCTGGCTTTTCTCCCAGATTGCTGATACTGAGCTTTACTACCAAGGCTTACTTAACTGTTTCATATTATCTGGAAGATTAAAAATATAAAAATAACCTCTTTTTTGTTGACGAAATTGATTTCTGTCCTGATTTGATTTTCTTCTAAATAAAGAAAGCTGAGGTCATTTTTTAATTTATTTATTTATTTTTTGGCCCCTTTGCGTTTTTCCCCATTGACACACTTTAAGAAAAAAAAAGAGAAATCATATATATAATTTATTTATTTATATTTTTGATGGAAAAATGCAGGAAACCAAAGCACTTGAACCATGGAGACACGGAGCCTTATCCCTCAATGTGAGATGCTACAGTGTTTCTTATCCCATATAAGGAGGACACACGAAACATGTGACATAATCTGAATAGAATTCTTATTTTTGCATCAGAATTGAAGGCACTCTTAGACGACCTGTTATCTAACTAGAAATGCTCTGGCTGTCTGAGGATGTGTTCTGGTTGAGAGCTCAGATTTACCCTTTGGCAACACCATGTGTCCTAAAGAGAAGAGGGCAAAAAGGAAAAAAGGAGAAAAAAAATCAGTGACCTTGTAGAGCTGTAACACGCAGGCTCCACACATGCCCCCACTGATTTACAGACATCAACCCAGCAGCTGAATAAATGACCACAGACCATTGCAGAGGCATATTTGGATGGGAGAGTGAGAAGACAGCTGATGCTAGAGAGAGAGAGGGGCTGACTAAAGGAAGAAAGAAGGGCAGAGATTCAAAGAAACTGAGGCTGTGAGGGACAAAGCTAAGTGAAGCTGATGATTGAGGCAGGGGGGAGGGTGCGCAGTGTGCGGAGAGCCTCCTCTTTTCATTGACGTTTAGGAGAATGTGCTGATTAGTGGAAAGTACATCATTCAGATGGAGGTTCCTAGTCCCCCGTGTATGACTGGAGACTGGGAACAAAAACATGCAGCTTTCCAGTAACCACGGTCACCTTAACTTTCTCTAAAGCAGCAGTTTGTCATCAGAGCCTGGCTCTGGTTTGATACTGTATGGACCAGCCTGGAGACAGATGTGTGGAGGTAGGTGGGCTCTGGTCTGCAGGTGCGTGTGAGTGCGGTATATCTGGATGTGAAGTGCAGGTTCAAGCTGTTTACATATTGTCCAGCTGTCCAGCAGCGTGTCAGGCTGGTTTGCATGCACGATCAATCATGAATTACTAACAAATTTGTTTAAAAAATATTTAAACGATTGAAAATCTATTTGTGAGAATTGTTTGTTTGTTTGCTTTTTTGGGGGGGGGGGGGTGTATCACGGACGATTGTTCTGTTAAAACAAGCTACTGGTATGTGCAGATATAATATCGGGCTGTATGAAACTGAACTGTAATAATTCATTTATGCAGACATTTAAGCTCTATATGTATGGAGAGTATATGAAATAGAGCTGTAGCTGCTGCACTGTAGTTTGGCTGTACTCTAATGCGCTTTACTCTCTTCTTACTTGGTGTCTTATTTACAAAGTGCAAATTCAACCTCTTTAAGATTCGTGATACATTTTTTTTTTTAAAAAGGAAAAAAAAAAGGATTTGCCATCTGTTTGCCATCTTTCTGATTTCCACCTTTTTACCAGTGAAGACTTTTTCTCACCAGGCTGAGTCTCAGCACATTCCTGCTGATTGTCTCCTTCATAAGGCACATCCTGTTGATGTATTTTCAACCTATAGGCGGCTGCCGTTCTGTTTTTTTCCATGTGTTTGCGAGGGGCCTGTGTGCTTTGTCCACTCACACATCTTCTCGTTAGTCCTCTTAACAGAATGGATGCTTTGGTGAGGACATCATTAGAACCTATTAGATGCACTGACCGTGACACTGCGTGTCCCTCCCTCAGTCTTATACAAAACAGACCTGCACTGTACTCCGTGTATGCAGACTTTGCATTTTCCCTACATCGCACGCAACTCAAACCTTCCTCTCAGTCTTCCCTCAGTCCATTTATATCCCTGCCCTGTGTTTACATGCTTTCACATCACATGTATTGTTATCATTCTGTCCCCTCACAGGATGCCGCTGACTTATTGTATAGCAGATCAAATTCAAAATTCCCTTCTGGGACAATTAGGCATGGTACAGCTGCTATGAATCTCAATGGCTTTTTAGTACACAGAATTTCTTGGTGTTTCATCATCGAATGCACACTAATTTCAAAAAATGGTGAACTGGCTTTTCTAAAAATGCTATTCATTATTCTTATCCACATGGGAAACCATTAAAATATGAAAACAAAGCATTTCTTCTTCTTCCTTTTTTAACATGAAGCAGAAACGCATCATGTGGAAGAATTTACCTTATGTTGGCCAGATGTTTATGTACTTGAACAAAAGGTTTAGCCGACAACAATATGACCCGTCACACTGACAGTGGCCCTCCTGTGGAACTCAAAGCATTAAGACTGAGCTGTAAGTGCTCTGCTCCAAACACGTAAACAGATTATAGAAGTATCTCATCCTGTTATCATGGCTGGTTTGAGGATGTTATGTCCCTCCCTCTGGAATGGCTCCTCTCAGCTGTTACTGCAGGATTGTTGTAGTAGGCTGAACAGTTTACTCAAAGTTTAAGTGAGGGGGTTGACCTTATTTTACACAGTGGATTTGTTGAACAGCAGGAATGACAAAGTACACCGAAAGCTGACATTGACAGTTCCCTTCAGTATAATGAAAGCCGTCACAGTGTCTGCATTTCTGTGTAGTTACCTAAACTGTGCTCAAAGTTTCAACAAAGCACTTTATCCTTGAAGTCTACCAAATGAATCTGAATCAACAGTCACTCCAGTTACTGGAATTGTAAAAAATTATCAAATTTAATACACCAACATGACCTAACTTGTCATAAAAGCTTCTGTATGATGTGTTTTATTACCCTGAGTGTGACATAGACACGTGACTCCAGACCTGGAAATAAGTTTGTCAGTTTTACACGTGCAAAATTCTGTCTGCTTCTCTTTGCTGTAGCCTAAATATTCATTTTTTCCCATATAGTGGCCAAAGTTCTGCCAGGCCAGTATTTTTTATTATTATTATTTTTTTTTTTTTTTAAATTTAAAAAAAAAAAAAGGGAAATGAACTCCACCAAAAGAGAAAACATTCTCCTCTGGACCATGTTGATTTTTATGTCAATCACAGATCCATGTGGGTGTGAGAATTACTTTCCACTGATACAGCCTCCTGCTTGTTATTGACCCTGGAGGCTATAAGGAAGTTCAGCTGATTAAAATTTGTCTGACAGAATTAGTCTGTTCTTTATTCAATAAAAAGAACACCAAACCAGCATGTCGAGACACTTCAGTCTTCTAGTTACACCCTTGAGTTCTCAAGGGAAAAAAAGAAGGATTCCAAAAAGAACTTGAAATAGAGAAACATCCTTTCTGCCTTCTTATATTTCTACCCCCGTGTACAAACCTGTTTATCTTGGAAACATGCATCATGGAAAAAAGAATGACTCAAGGTTAAAAAAACAAAACAAAAACATCTGGTATCTTTATTTCTAATGCTGACGAGCTGACGTGTCTTGACATTATTGTCATATTTGATAAAAAGAGCCAACTCCATTAAACGTTAGCGTTTTGTCCTGTGGGCTCAGAAAACCAACCAGGGGCTTCTAATAAGTAATCGACGGGTTACAGATCGATGTATCCTGAAGCCTATAGAGACATATTTTGAGTCCATAAGACTGAAAGCTTTATGGACTAAAAATCCAGCCTCCAAGGACAGGTAGCAGACAAATTTACAATTTTGTTTTAAAATAAACCTTTTCCTTTAAAATGACGGGAATTTGTCTGTTCCAAGCATTGTGGTCATGCACGACACGGCTGGCTGTCTCTTCTGTATCTTACTCCTAAAGGACTGGTTGTTATTGACTTCCAATGTGAGTTCGTAGCTGTCAAATATGCTTTGATTGTGTGCAAATTAAATGGAACCCAAACACCATTAACCACTGTCAGTGTCAGGTAGTTTGTCACTGAGATGGCAAATTTAATCCATAGCTTGCGCCCATGTGTGACCTCCTTTTCTTGTAAAATGCTTTGGCACCATCTCAAGCGGAGGTTACAGGAGGCATTTAGAGAAATGAAACAATAAACACGGTGCTGCATAACTGCTCCTCTCCAAAAATCTCTATCGCTCTGTAAAAGCCGGGCCTCGTGTCCCAGCCAGACTGCCTGAATGGAGTATATGTAGAAGCATAAGATCTGCTGACATGCACCCACCGGGTCTTGTGGAAATGTGGTATGAATGGAACTTGCACATTCAGGATATCTTGTTCCACTGTGGAATATGTCAACATGAATCCATTTCTCAGCACTCTCGTGACCTGCACAAAAGGTTTTCTCAGCTTCCTTTTTACGTTTGTGAGGAAAAGGAACGTAGATCGAGGCTGCGTTATCTCTGCGCTTTTGTTCTGTGATTGATTGCTTCCTGGTTGTCTGTGGCTCTGGGGGGGGGGGTGAAAAAAAGGATCATGGCCACTTAGTCATTTTTCAACTTTTATAACTTTTGAACCTTAGGCTCATTGTCAAGATATGAAAACTTTGACATGTGTGTCTCTACGAATCTATAAAGAGGACAGGTGGGGATCATGAATTATTTCTTTTTTAATTCTGCTCCCATTGTTGAGGTGCTTTCAGCTGTGGCTTTTAATTAATATTTAAATACGACTGATTAAGTTTTCATTACGGCAGGGAAAAGCTCTCATAACATGTAAACCAATCTTGAGTTTTCTCATGTTAATTCTGTGGCTGATTTGGTGTTTCTGCTTAGATGTGCAAAGTTTTTGAAAAAAGGGGAAAAAGGAAAAAGTTAACAGTCAGGATTTCCTTTGACAGCTGGGATCCTGATACAGCAATCCTTTCAGTACTGCTCAAACCTCCTGCCTCTTAGAGACTAAAACGATCAATGCAAGACGTTTGCACTCAGTGAACTTGTACTAGCAAATACATTTAGATATTTTTCCCCAGGGCATTAACAAATATTTCTTGTTGTTTGATCTGTCTTTTTTTTTGTTTTTTTTTGTTTGTTTTTTTATTGTTTTGCTTAATTTCTCTTGTCAGTGCTGTGGTTAGGTTGATTAGAATGGAGCTAAGCTTGAAAGTGCATTAATCTTTCGAGTAAGAGCTCCTCTGTGGCATGACTTGATTGAAGCTTATTCACAGTATTTGCACACTAGATACAGTGTAGATACTCTTAGCTGCCTTCATTTCCCCACATCTGTATTCAGTTCTCTGGTTTTCTTTTTTTCTCCTGAAATAACATTGGGTTTCCTGAATGATTCCTTCCCTGTCAGCCTAATGAGGGGCATTAAAATGAAATACATTTTACGCTTTCACTTCCAAGTGGAGCAGAATCTGAAAGGCGTAAAGAAGCAGACATGAGAGAAGCCGCCTTTACATGATGTGCCAATGCAAACAATGGCTTGTGCCAGTGTATATGGCCGAGTGGGAAGGAGCTCCTCAGGGCACCTCGAGGCTTAGTCGTAGTGTTTATGCTGTGGGCTTCGGGTGCCATGGAGGCGCAGTTTGCTTTGCTTTTGTGAAGGGCAGCAAAGCATGGCAAGAAACTGGAGTCTTGACTGGGGAGTTCAGGGCTGTTGGAAAACAAAGTGAGGCAAGCTCTGGTAAAGCTATTAGACAGCTGTGCGCGGAGAGGTGAATTTTTTGTGGAATGTAAGCAGTCTGAGTTTTATAGGAATGCAGAGATTTCAATCTGCATCTCCTCACTGTATCTGTATCTCTTCAATCTCAATCATCTTCTGCATATAATAAGCAACTTATGTAGACGATTTTAAATAAACCGTTTTTCTTTATTGATGCTGAATCGTACATTTGAAAAGAGACTGATTCAAAACCTTCCATGCAATTAGCATGTGTCTTCACTAGACACTTAATTATACTACAATCACCTCTAAGCCACAACATCATTTCTTGCTTGACTGCTAATGAAATCTTGTGAGAGATTGGAATGATTGAGCAACACAACGTGTTCAAGATCATCAGCTATTTAATCAGATCTCTGTTGCTGTCGGCAATGAATGGAATCTGATTGAAACAGCAATTATTATCATTGTAAGCCTTGAAGTCAATTTACCCAGTTCAATGATGTGACTTAGCTCATGGCTCCAAAATGATTGCACTGAGAGATACACATGTATGCTCAAAAGTGCATGCACAAGTAGTTATTTTAGGAACACGTTTGGTTTATGTCAAATGATGGATTATATTATATATATATATATATTTATCTATTTAAAAAAAAAATCTAAGATAATATTGATAGATGGCTCCACAGAATCATTTCTGGAATCTGTGTAGCACCAGGACGTGATTTTGATAGTGTTTGGCAATAAATCAGGAGTCTGTTTGAAGACTGATTGGCCAGCATGGTGCTGTTAGGAAGACGGATGTTTTAGGAAGGTTGGAAACGATATTAGAAATATTTTCTGATATTTGTTGAAGATGTTTAGCCAATCAGTTAAGCCTAAGTTGCTTACACTGCACTAGACAACTTTATACATTCTTAAAATGTGATTCAAAGAAAGGGAAAAAGCTTTGAATATATTTAAGTCTATATAAGATATAGGTTACATATATAAGACATCTTCGCTGTGGGGTCTTGCAGCATGCCACAAACTCATCTTTCCTGACCTGTAATGCATTTAAACCGCAGACTGTGTGACTTGAGACAGGTGGGGACTCTGCTGCTGCCTCAAATAGATTATTGCACAAACCCCTCCCCACCCGAAAAACCTGGTTCGTTACATCCCGGTGCCTTTGAATAACCCACCACCCTCCTGATATGCAGCTGTGACAAACATGTCTGACCCCAGTTGTCCTGAATGACATCATCAACCGCATATCTGCCCCCAGACCTAATGTGCATCTTTAAGGGAACATATAGTATCATATCTAACCAGTGGGTGGCGATGTCACTCTGAGAGCCCATTGTGGACTGGGTCCAATCATTGCAAAGCCTCTGTCGGGTCTGTTTTATTGTTCTGGTGGCAGTGCTGTGCTCCTGCGGTCATCACGACCGCCATGAGTATTTATACCCGCTGTGGCTTATGTCACATTTACAGTCATGGCTGCTCTGAGTACCACTCTGTTTTCCAGTTGACCTCAAGATTTCACGGTGTCACTAAAAAACGCTGCACATCAATGCACTACAAAGAAACCGATAATGAGATGATATCAGCAGGGCATTCATTGGCCATTCTCCTGATGTGTATTCTTTCTCTTGTTCTTCACAGCTTTGTCTCACTCGGAGTGTTTACCAGAGCGTGTCACCTCACATGGGTCTATTTTTAGCAGGGGAGAACTGTGCTGTAGTATGTGTCCCTGATGGGTGGAGCTAACGTTAAGAGCTTTGGAGAAATACAGTAGCTGGTAATGGAGTGAGCTGAAAGGGGAAATATTGTTACTGGACAAAGGGGGCCTGCTTCTAATAATGGTTACAGCACAAAAGACACCACCTCTATTTATATTTTAACTGAGAGGGAGAGGGCATCTTCAAGCAGACAAGATGATTTTGAAGTGATGTGTTAGTGTAGTTCTTTTTTTTTCTCCGATTTTATTTTAATGCAGTCACAAAAAAGAGTACAAAAGCATGTGGCTGGTTTTATATAGTAAAGATTTGTTTTGGTTATCAGTGTCGTCTTGTGACCTGTGCCCGACTGCTGATCACAAGTTTCCTCCATTCATATTTCAAAGCTAGAGACTCCACCTGACCTGCATGTCTTTAAAATGTAAGAAGAAACCAGAGGACACCCACACAAACACAAAGAGACCAAAGAAAAACTCTAACCAAGAAGAAGTAAACCTTAGACCTTCTTTCCTTGTACGAGCAGGCCCAAAGTCATTAAATTGTTCTCAGCATGCTGGCACATTTGTAATTTAGATCAGTGCATTTTTGGAAAAAGCCACTGTTGAAATATTTTTTTTGAAACCACTATCATCTTTGCCTACATGTGATGCTATAGGCAGGAGCGTAGCATAAAACTGCATGCAGTAGAAATGGATCCTAAACTTCTGGCTCATGCTTTAAAAATTACCTGCCTGCACTGCTTCATTTTTTACATATTTAAACTCGTGCATTCATTCAGTTGTTCGTGGATTAAGGCTAAGCAATCTGTTGGAGCATTTATTGGCTGTGCATCGTGACCTCCGAGTTAACTGTTCCTCCCTGCATCCATCCTTAATGATAATCTAAGGTAAAGTGGTATGAATATTCTCATGTAAATAAACAAGGAAGTGAATATTTTTGAAAAATGTCCCACTAAAGCTTCGAAGAATAATGAAGCAAGCCTGCTTTTTCACCAGGATTTTGTTTACTCTTGCTACTGGTCAGCCTGTCGCCAGACAATTTTCAGTAAGAGTTCAAAAGAATCTCACAATGTACTTATAGTTAGAGGAAAGGATATGGTAAATTAAAAAGTCATCTCTCCCAAAACCTTCAGTTTTTGTTTGCATCTGGATGCATTACTGCAACAATATGCAAACAGGGAAAAAGAAAAGCCTCACAGACATCACTTGCCACTGATGATCTTTGATCATTCCCATAGGATCCCACAGGCAACACATCTGCTCCAGCTTTGCTGCCAGGATGTGATGAACAGATTCTGCATATCCTTTAATTACTTCTATTTCAGCTCTATTTAAACATCTGCTGCCAGTCCCTCCTTATGCACAGAAATTCTTTGTTCCTGAGAATTTACAGAGGAATGATGTGTTTTTTGTTTTGTTTTTTGTTTTTTTTTTGCCCCCTATACAAAGTTCTCTGTGTTCACAAAACTATCCCAGGCCACTACATCTCATTTAGTATGCTGTTGTATCAAACTATGACATCAGCCTGTTCTAATTGTTTCCAGACCAGGCGAAGGCTGAGTTTTCATTTTATTTTCCGTTTCTTAGCGCAGGTCTCAGTCGCTCAGCATCCAGCAAAAGCAGATAATGAGTAACGATGCATGATGTCATGTAGACAGAGCACCGTCTGCCAAACTTGTGACCAAGTTTCCAGGAAGATATCACTTTCCCCCCCTGTCGTTTCTTTTGCTTTCTTTTCTTCTGCTCTGCCTTTTTTTCATTCTCTTTGCAGTTGGAAAGTCCGTGTTTTTTCTTTGCCTGATACTCAGGTACTACATCTGTGGGAAGCATTTGATAAAGCTGTAGGTATGTTGACCGCTTGGGGCCTGTTGGGACTGGTCCCCTGTTTTCTGTAGTTAGCTTTCTTTTTACTCTGAGACAAGAAAGGGAAGGAAACGAAGGGAGGGTTTGGATTTGGAGGAGAGTGATAGAGTAGGAGCTGAAATGCAGAGAGACCATATGTATTGAGTTGGAGAAATACAGTTTTATGAGCGGAGAGTGGGCCTCTGCTTGGAATTCTCAATGACATCATTTTGGAGTAAAGCGTTGTGCAGCCAGGGCTCGGGAGATGGAGTGGGCCTTCATCAGACGGGACGACTAGACTGGGTTGTAACACTAGAGGAGGAGAGAGACATGGAGGCAGGCAGACAGGGAACATTACACAGGACAGCTAGGTTTGTGAAAACTTTTACAGCCCAGTTTTACCTGGAATACCTCTAATTAGATCATTTCAGCATAACCCTCCTTGATGCCTAAACTGACGTTACCCCTGTGCCCCATGATGAAACAGTCATAATATACTTGAGGTTGATACGCATCGTGCGCTCGCCTTCAAAATGAGACCACAATATTACTTCATATCGCAGTCAAAAACAAATAAACTCTAGTTAGCGGCTCCCTGTGGTCCACTGTGGGGGGAAGAGAAAACAAAGCATCTGCTGGGGCAAATATCTAAAATCATGCACATATTTCCAAACTAAATGCCTGCATCTGTGTTTGTGTCTTGGGTGAAGTGTGACAAAATGATTCAGTAATGAGGATGTCAGATTTATTACAGGGAGGTCTTAAATTGCTTTTGTTCCCATTTTTGTTTATGGTGTGTTTGTGTGATAGGTGAGTTCTGTAAGTTGAGTCAACTATCTTGCAGCTCCATAAGGCATTAGCAGCTGTAGCCGCCACAGTACGGGTCAAGGTCTCAAACTGAAATAGACCAGTTGGCCGGTTACTGTCGGTCTGCTTGCCTTTCTACACATACTCATTGTGACTGAGTCACACGTTGCAAGTAAGTCTCCCCTGCTGTGATCCATGACACATGTTGAGATACACTTGCTTTTTCTCCTTAAGTAACCCTTTCTTATGCTTTTGTCTCTCATTCTGCATCTTTCATTTGAAGCCTCAGATGAAAACAGTTCGGACAAGGTGATCATTTTAGGGGTTCGGGTCTGTAATTAGAAGAATTCAGGATCCCTCTCTTTTACAGACTGGTGTGGACGCCTCTGTGGATGATTGGTGTCCCTGTAAACTGGCTCCATGTGGGAGTCATTCTCCTCCGTTTCCTGTGCCTGTTGTCATTAGATAGAAAATACCTTTGGCTTGGGGGCAGTTTACTCCAACCCCCTTTTCTCAGAGGGGTGATTAGTCTCTGCCCTGTCTCAACAACACTGTGAAGTCCAGAGACAAGACACCATCACAGTTTGTGTGTTTGGGGCTTGGTGAGGTTTGCGCTGATGGTGCAGTACGAGGGGAATTTCATACAGTGTGTAACACTATCCATGAAGAAGTGTTTGTTTCAAGGCGAGTGAAAATTGAAGACATAAAGATACACAGCTTCTATTGTGTATCTGTTGTGATTTTCTGCAGCGAAAGACACCAAATCTGTAGCCCTTTTCTTAGTGCACATCTTAACAGTCACTGCTCAGCCCTGAAAGGCTCTATTAATAGAGGCGCTCTCTTTTATTTCCAGTCGCTACCAAGTCAGTCCTTTTCCTTTTGTGTAAAAAGAGCTAACAAAAGATCCTGACATTCAAACACTCCAAACCCTGTTTCCTTCAACCACTCTCTTTTTTTTCTCCTCATACTTTATTGTTTACCCATTTCTCTCTGTTCCATCTCACTCCTATTTTTCTACTATACCTATATGCACTTAACTCAGCTGCCACTCTCTTACCCTCCCTCCTGGCTTTTTTTTTTTTTTTTTTTTAGTGCATTGGTTTATCTTTTATTCCCAGCTGTCACTCTCTGTCTCTCCTTTTCATGTCTTTACACTTTGATAGCGTGCCTGAAAAACATGACTTTCTTTTCCACGTCGCCTCCTCTCTGGTCATGTGTGTCCCTTTCTTGCATGATAAGTGTTTCATCTCCATCTCTCTCTCTTCCTGCCCAGCTACAAAGCCTCCACACTTTCACACCCCCTTCCCAGCACCCCGCCCTCTTCCATACCGCTCGGGCCCTGGCAGAAACTCACACTCCCCTGTCTCATAGCCTCCACCCCCCTTATACTCCTACCAGCCCCGCGCACTGACGACAGAGAGGAAGAAAGAGAAAAAGAAAGGGCTCCATTTGACTGTCAAAGATTGCAGACTGCCACTTAGCACTGACCATGCACGCCTACCATCTATAGGAAACTGCTATCACAAGGCAACGAAATGAAAACGTCTGTAAGTGGCAGAGATCTACAAGCTGTAGCAGATGGCAGTTTTGAGTTGTGTCTGTCTTTTAGAGGAGCCTTTTAGGGAGCACTGGGGACTGGTGAGGAGATCTGCTAATGTTTGGAGTACATCTTCTTACAAGTGCTGGCCAGCATGTGGTGTTTGCAGTGTAATTCAGAGAAGACCCAGTCACTGCTGGAGCTGGAGCTGAATAGCTGGTAAGAGTAATAGGAGAGTGTACACTGTGCTTGATTTAATGTGTGAGTGTGTGTGTTGTCATTGAATGAGGATACACCTGGCTGCTAACCCTCATAAGCCTGTGTTTAATAAACACTGGAGAGGAAGAGAGCTGCTATGAGTTTGAATCATTCACCGTGTTCCAGGACTCCATTTATGATTTCACACGATCCTCTTATAATGACGGCAGTAATGTAAAGCTTTGCACTTTATATGACTGACTTTTAAAGTGTTGTCTGCATTTCCAGCTTTGACTCCATTCTAATTAAAAACAGATCATGCCCTCTCTGTGCGTCATTGTATGCCTGTGCTATCATAATATGTTTAGTCTTACTGTACAGAATCCATCTGAGTTGGATTGTTCCCCCTCCGCTCCGTTGAAGGGCATTCCTGTGGTGTGTCGTGGCCCTCCCACTTACTTGGCCACGGCTGTGTGCTCTTTCATAGCTCTGTCTTCAAGGGCAGGTGCTGAGCGTAGTGCTGGAGGACAGCTTAATGATTCATCACTGAAAGATAATGACAGTGGCTCAGTTGTTGTTGTTTTTGTTGTTGCTGAATCTTGACATGAGGGGGGAGGATGGATGATCAGACAGAACCAGGACTGTTAGTTACTGCGTGAGAGTAATATTGACTTTAGATTTCCTTAAGCAACAAGTCATTCAGTGGCATGTACAAACCATCAAATTACTCATCATACTGGCAGTGGCGTATGTTTCAGTTTGCTACTGTATACTTTTTTTTCATTATTGTGTGGACATTAAGTGGCACCTGATGAATGATTGCATACCTGTAATCAGCAAGCTTGATGCAAATAGAGAGGAACTTGAAGATTGTCCTCCACCAAGGCAATACCCAATTCAGCTTAGTTATCAAAAGGCTCTGCCTCAGCTCTCTCCTTGGCAGAGAAATGAAAAGCTGCTTTTCCGGTATTAATAGGAATTTTACTGTTGCTAATTATCCTCAATTGGCTATGGTTGTAGTTTTCAAAACAAAGGAAAAATGTGCTTGTTTTCTCGGGTATAGCTATTTAATACCCTTGGTTCTGATAACATTAGATGCCAAATGGCAGTCTGAAATATATAAAGACAGTCAGATCCTAAAACTCTCATTCTGAATGATACAACTTACAGTAGTTGACAGCCACGAGGCTTATGAGACTCCAGTTGACTATATACTGTCTGCTGCAAACTGTCAGGAGCATTACTGTCAGTCTGCTGGCCAGAGCAGCGTTCCAGCTCGTAGCTTTGTCCAACTGTAAATTCCCAACTTGCTCGTGTGTGTGTGTGTGTGTGTGTGTGTGTGTGTGTGTGTGTGTGTGTGTGTGTGTGTGTGTGTGTGTGTTTGTGTGTGTGTGTGTGTTTAGAGCAGCTAAAAAAGTAATTCATTAGTCCAATTATTGGTACTGAAATGACATATAGTGTTTTCTGGCAATTCGAGCTTTTAATGCTGGGCTTCATCATTATGCCTCTGTGTGGTCTGCGAGACCTTTCACCTGAAAAGTTTATTCCATCACATCTGTGTGCAGTGAGATCTGGTGTGTGCATCTGTATTTATGAGCTCTCTGAGTTGCTTTCAAAAGAGGGAAAAACATCTGCTTTTGTTGTGCTTGGAGCGCATGCTGTCACTGCATGTGGGGTGTGCGGTATGGAAGCGCTGTTTCGTTTTATTAGAACGGTCACTTCACAGCCTCTGTTCAGATACACACATAAAGAAATATATTTCTATAAATGGTAAGGTCCTACAAAGAAGCTACAGAAGAAAAGTAACTTTTTAAATCAGATTTGACCTTCCTCTGTAACTTTACAGGTACTGTAATTTAATATATAACAATGTCTAGATTGTTCCCCAGCAACAATGTTTTCAAACATACATGAATCTTTTCTCTGCACATGCTAACACTTTAAGAAACTCCCCCATGAGCTTGCTTGGTTTCAATGAAATCTCACTACATTACTTACATGTTTTTAAAGTTGGAAAAATGGCAAAAGTGAGGCCTTGAATGCAATGCTAGTAGAAATATTTTTTCTATGTGTGTATCGCTTTAGTGTTTACAACTGAGTTATGTTTTAGAGTGGTAAACTTCTCTGTGACGTTGCTTGGAAGTTGCGCTAGTTACACACTGCAGCAGTCTCTTCCTTTCTAACTCCAGCCTGTACTTCATTAGCCTTCTGCTATTCCCAGAACTCCTGTAGATGTGACTCCTCTTTTCCGGGATGGAGGAATGTTTCTCCCTCAGGTCCGACTGATGGTACGGGTTGAGGCCTGGGCAGGGGCCTCGGCCTGTTTGTTCAGGATGTGTTTGGAGGAAAGAGAGATTGTCGATTCTCCCCCCACCACCCCTCCAAATCCCTGGATCCTGTGGCTGAAAATCACTGCCAGCCGTGCTGACGTGCTTATCCATGCCTACATCAGAGCTCATGGAGGGGGGGCTCCTGGTGGATAAAGAGCCAGACGGAGGGACAGTCGGGGCTAATATTGTGAGATCATATTTCAAGGCTTGTACAGTCACTATCAGGAAGTGGTGTGGCATGACATCACTGCTTCCCCCACCACTCAACAGTGGTGGGGGAAGCAATGCTCACATATTAAAGTCCAAAACATGTATAAAACATTCATTTCAAAGTCATTTGAAGCCACTTGTGTCCACCGAATAATTAATAGCTGACTCTGTAATAGTTCTCCCGCTCTTTTTCCCTTTTCCACCAGCCATTTAAGCTTAAAATATCAGTGCAGATCTTAAAATGATGCACTCTCTTCTTATTCCCAGCTTTTTCCCTCCATCACTGGCAGCTGACCTCGCTCTGTAGAGTTTTCACTGACTGCACAGCAGTACTTATTCTCTCTCTCTTTCTTCCATTTGCTTTCACTCAAACACTCTTTGGATGCTAGGCTGGTAAAAAGCAGTAAAGAAAGTAAAGTAAAGAAGCTGGCTCACAGGTCTCACCCAGGGAAAATTATTACAGTTAGAGTTTTAACTTTTGCCTTAATATGTTTTTAAATTAATATAATTATTATTTTTCTTTTTAGATGTGCACTGCTGTAATTATTAACGGTGGCATGCATTTTGTGTTTTCAATGATTTCAATTAAACTCAATTCATTTTACCATCTTATTAGCATAAATTGAAATTTATTTTGGTTCATAAATAATTACAGAAGCAATTAAGCAAAACAATGAAAAGGCAATTATTCCCAACAAATTGGTACAAAAGAAAAAAAATATTTAAGCTGCATTACATAATGATAGCAATACTTTAGTCATCCTAAGAGCTCTGTCAGGTTACCGTTAGCAGGTAAATACTGAGATTAACATTCTAACATTTTCACATTAACAGTGCTAAGCTTAAATAACATCTACGGGGTCTAATGAAGCAGATAAGACACGCAAAGTTGACCTGATAATGGTGCTAGATGAAAATTAGGAAGATCAGTAAAGTCATTAAACTCACTGTGTGTACAAAATGTCATTGCAAGCAACGCAAAAATTAAAATGAGTTGAGCCACCGACCCAAAAATGGACATTGGTGCTGGTTTGGCTAAAAATGTTTGTAGACTTTGATTACAAACCATCATTTTGGTATTAAAAGAAAAATGAAGCCAAATGAACTAACAAAGTCTATGTCAGAGAAATGTCACATTTGTTAAATGCCCACTCCTCCTGACTAACGTCCAAATCCCTTGTGTCATCATAACGTTAATTCTTCATTTATCTCAAATGAAGAAATAAAAAAACAATGACTGCCACCTGCAAGCACACAGTGTAATTTTTAACTCCAGGGATGACAGCTTTGACAGATGGTTGGGAACTTTTATCCCAGCTGTGATTATGCAATGAAGTATGATCTTGAATGTGTTTTGCTAGGTACTAGCGTTGCTGCAGCTATGTAAAGGGCAAGTCTGGCTCTGTTGCTGTGCACTGGTCCATACTAAAACACTATGTGTATTTTCTACCCTGAGGGGAGTTGGTAAGCATTTACTTAGCTTGACGTTTCACTGTCTGACTGTGGGTTTGGCTGACCTTGAATGGCTCATCTCCACTCCCTCATAAGTTTACTGGCCATTTTACTAGATACATCTTGCTAATACTTGTTTGAAGCTCCTTTTGCCTTCAGAAATGCCTTAAATATTTGTGCCACAGATACAGCGAAGTGCTGGAGACACCCTCAGAGATTTTGGTCCTTATTGACGTGTTAACACCACACAATTGCTGCAGAATTGTGAGCTGCAAAACCATGAAGTGGATCTCCTGTTCCACCACATCTCAAATGTGCTCTATTGGTTTAAGATTTAGTGACGATGGAGGCCATTTGAGTACAGTAAACTCATTGTTATGTTTAAGAAACCAGCTTGAGATGATTTGAGCTTTGTGACGTGACACATTAAGCAGCCATCAAAGATGGGTACACTGTGGTCATAAAGGGATGGGCGTGATCAGCCCATTAGTTTGGTAAGCTGTGGTGATTTAACAATGCTCAGTTAAGAAATATCCCCTGTGAAATACCAGTGTGAACCATTGATACAAGAAAGAATGGATCCATGCTTTCATGGTGTTAACACCCCTACCGTCTGAATGACCCTCAAACCAGGCACAATTTTTCCACCCATCTCTTTTCTACTTTTGGTGAGGTCATGCAAATTGTAACCTCAGTCTCCTGACAGGAGAGTTGGCTGACAAGAGTAATACCAGTGTGGTCATCTGGTGCTGTAGCCCATCTGCTTCAAGGTTTGTTGTCTAAGTTGTTCAGAGATGCTCTTCTACGTAACTTGGTTGTAATAAGTAAAAATTTTAGTTACTTTCCCCCTCCTGTCAGCTTGAAGCAGTCTGACCCTCGCTGGATAGTTTTTCCTTTTCAGTTCTCTGTAAATCATAAAGATGGTTGAAAATCCCGGTAGATCAACATTTTATGAAATACTCAGACCAGCCTGTTCGGCACCAACAACCATCCCACGTTCAAAGTCACTTAAATCCCCTTTCTTCCTCATTGTGATACTTAGTTTGAAATTCAAGAGGTTATCTTGGCAGTGTCTGCATGCCTAAACATATTAAGTTGCTTCTACATGATTGGCTGATTAGACATTTTTGAATGGGTGTAGTTATGAAAGTGTTCTATGAGTGTGTTCTTTCCACTTGCATCCAAATGCCATCTTAGTTTGTGGAATTAGGCTGAGTATTTTCGGGATTGTGCTTTTCCTAAAAATTATTAATGATGGTTTGGCAGCCAAGTGCAATCTGTTTTAATATTTCACTCTAAAATCTTTAGTTGAAAAGCAGTAGTGCTTTTTTGGAGGGGGGCGTTATTCTCCAAAGCATTTGTGTTGATCTGAAAACTAAGCTGCCTGAAGCCTTTGCAAACATCCATGACTCATATGTTAATCACTAATAATGACTTACCTTAAGCCTTGCAAGTGTAGTTATTGCAATTTTGAAAACATTTTCAATTTCTGTTGCACTTTCTCTGTTAATCACAAATCTAGGGACATCAAAAGACATGCTGTGGGTTGTAAATCCAGTTCAAATTTCCTAAATGACAAGTATAAACTCAGCTGAGGCAGATATTACATCTGAGCCTCGCTGTCTTTTATTAACCATAAAATCCTCGTGCTGAGCGGGGTTACTCGGAAGTCACAAAAAGAGTTTACACTTATATTACAGTACATTTGCCATCTGAACTCCTGAACCAAATTCAGTTCCACTTTTTCGCTTGTGCTCTTTGCTGTGTTTGACAGGCTGTTGCCGAATGTTGATTTCAGGCAGTCCAATAAAGGAAGTAGATGTGTACGCTGCATGGGTGTGTCAAGTCACAGTTCAAACACATTAGGCTGCCAGTGAACTGTGCATTAATCGTATCAGAGGAGAAGGGAAGAAATGTTAGTTGGTGTGATGATAGTTACAGAGCGGGTCGGCACCTCTGAAAGGCATTTCTGTTTTTTGACTGAGGGATCACTGAAGTTATATTTACTCACTCTTCTCCAAACTGGACTTTGTAACGAGAATTGGAACAGAGTGTCGTCGCTACTGCGAATATGATGTAATTCTCCTGGGCCACTGATTGGCCCCTGAGCTGACATAAACCTGGATTTCCTGGAGGATTCTGTGTACTCTGGACTTCATTTGACAGAAAGAATGGTGGACAAGATATGGAGGAAGAGTTGGCATTTTATTGAAAATAGACGGTCTCTTCGTAAGAGGCAGACCTCTAGTGTGGTAGAATGTAAGAGTGAGTGAGTAATCGCTTGTTTTTTGTTCCTTTCTCAGTATTTGTAAAGGAAGCAATTGCACAAGGACTGTGTTACTGCTAATGTATTTTATTTTAGGAGTGGTTATGTGTCTTTTGTGTCTCCTAAATGTGGTACAGCAAAAACTATGACACACTAGTAATTTCTTCTGCGAAATCTATTAGCATCAGACAGCTTTGAATTTAATTAAGTGTGGTTTATGCAGTATGTCAGGATCGCATGCCCCAGAAAAGGCTATATTCATTCACACCCATGCTATTGTGCAATACCATATTTCTAATACCATACTTAATTGTATATAATGGATATTTAACTTAAGCTACTCTTTGTTAAGGCATTTTGGGATTGAACTAACCTGATAATATTTAAATCCAGTACTGCCTCAGAGATTTTTCTTTCCTTCTACCGTCTCTAATCATCCATCCATCTCTTTCCTGTCTTTGTAGTGTGGAAGGGGATGCACGGCCCAGTGATAGTGGCCCTTCCTTGGATGGGGGAGCCAGCTATGGCCAGGGTCCCGTGACCCACGGCTCAGCCATCAGCCCCGACCGATTTGACAGCCCACTTTACAGCCACGGGGTCCAGCCTGGGCCTCAGAGGCCCCGACGACCCAAGCTCCAGCACTCACAGTCCATCCTCCGTAAGCAGGCTGAGGAGGAGGCCATCAAGCGGTCCCGATCGCTCTCTGAGAGCTATGAGCTCTCTGCTGACCTCCAGGATAAACAGGTAAAAGACTGTTTTTGACAGAAATTCAAAGAGTCACATGATATCTGTTTTTAAAAAATCATATATTTTGAATCTTTTCTTGTCAGAAAGCTAGCTGTGTAAAGAACACTTTGTTAGCTTCTAACAGGACATCCACGGTGATGACTTTATAGACCATGTGCAGCTAAGAAAACCAATTAAGTAACCCATGGGTCTTACAGTTAATTTACTTGTGTTTTTGTTAGGTGGAGATGCTAGAGCGCAAATATGGTGGACGATTCATAACTCGACATGCAGCTCGAACCATTCAGACGGCGTTCCGCCAGTATCAGATGAACAAGAACTTTGAACGTCTCAGGAGTTCTATGTCAGAGAACCGTATGTCCAGACGCATTGTACTTTCTAACATGAGGATGCAGCTCTCATTTGAGGGCCCCGAAAAAGTCCACAGCTCATACTTTGAGGGGAGGCAGGTGTCCATGACGGAGGACGGCACCCCGCTGTCCATGGTGCAGTCAGAATGCGGAGATATAGAGGTTCACCAGCAGGCCAACATGGCGCACCCTCCACCGCAGGGTGACCTTACAGATGCCATCACAGAGCTGGAGGACGCCTTTTCAAGACAAGTCAAGTCTCTGGCTGAGTCGATAGATGATGCTCTGAACTGTCGCAGCCTTCAGGGGGATGAGGGTCCTGACCCAGAGGCTATTGGCTGCTCCGAGAGACAGGGGGATGTGCAGTATCAGGTGAAGTCTCACCATAGGGCAGCTGGACGGATGCGCGATGAAACGATGGCGTCTTATAGCGATGTTACTCTGTTCATCGATGAGGAGGACATGTCCCCTTCTATTGCCTTGTCCAGGTCAGGGGACCAGCCCTCCAGCACAGAATCAGACTTACGGTTGCGGTCAGTTAACTCCTCTCAAGAATACTGGCCTATTGACCCCAAAGATGAGGGTCGTGACACAGACACAAGCTGCCGCAGCACTCCTTCTCTAGAGTGCCAAGAGCAGCGTCTTAGAATGGACCATCTTCCTCTGTTGACCATAGAACCTCCTAGCGATAGCTCCGCAGAGCTCAGCGACCGGTCAGAGCGGAGCACTGTCAAACGGCCACCTGTGTATGAACCTCACGGCCACATTGTAACATCGTCCCAAGCAAGCCCCAAACACATTTCCCACGGGCCCCCACCACGAGCTCCCTCCCGTGACGACGACGCGCCTCTTCGCCACCGCCACAGACAGTTAGAAAGCCACTTGGCTATCAACGGCTCAGCTAACAGACAGAGCAAGTCAGAGTCCGATTTCTCAGATGGGGACAATGACAGCATCAATAGCACATCAAACTCAAATGACACCATTAACTGCAGCTCTGAGTCCTCATCAAGAGACAGCCTGCGAGAGCAGACCCTAAGTAAGCAGACCTACCACAAAGAGACTCGCAACAGCTGGGATTCGCCCATATTCAGCAATGATGTTATCCGGAAGCGACACTACCGCATCGGCCTGAATCTCTTCAACAAGTAGGTACTCTGCTCTGCTGGAGCACATGCTTGACCTGCGTTTATAGTGAGGGCTAAAAACGCATGTTGCTGCCATCACTGATGTTTCTTCTGAACTTCATAAATTTTGATCCCTTTATAGTTTTGTTTTGTTTTTTTTAAGTTAAAAAAATCATTAAAAAATTAATTTCATTAGGAATTAATAAAACTATTTTTAAAAGAAAAATGGAATAGAAAAAAATAATAAACCCACTCAACATAATGAAACTCATATTGAAAAGTACAAACTGTAATACCTCTATTTGTGTTTGACGAACAGCAGTTCTATTGTTTGCTTAGTAAGACTGATAAAACTAAATTGCACCATCACTGCTTTAATATTTCCAGAGATATATTTCTTTCTTAATGAAAGCCTTTCACTCATCTGTATTACTTAGATTTTATCTGACGTAACTACATGACAATAAGATGAGAGGTTTGAAGTGTGTGTGTTTTGTTTTTAGGCCTGTGTCAAAATTTTGGGTAGTAACAGTAATATAGATGGATTTTCTAAGAACAAGATTAAGCAGCAGCATATTCTTCTTCCCAGTTTAAAAATGTACCAGCATCTGTCCAGGAATTAAAAACAAACCATCCGGGGACATGTTGAATTTTTCAGGAAGCCAGAAAAGGGCATTCAGTATCTTACTGAGAGAGGATTCATCCCTGACACGCCAGTCGGAGTGGCTCACTTCCTGCTGCAGAGAAAGGGGCTAAGCAGGCAGATGATTGGAGAATTTCTTGGCAATCGACAGAAGCAGTTCAACAGAGATGTCTTGGAGTAAGTATCGCCACAGGAATGATCAAAAAAATATTGTTATTACTGACAGTAACATAATCCAAAGCATACTTAGTTTTGTTTTTTTTAAAAAGGAGTGTGGAACATATGAAAACAGTTAAGCAATTGCTCAGAGGATTTACTCAACGAAGATCCCACAGTCTATGAGAGTGACTTATGGCACCAATATGACAAGAATTCACTGACATATCCCCCATGATAGAATCTGGGCCAAACCATCCCTGTTGAGCTACCAGTGAATGAGGATGAGCACAAAAACTGTGGCAGTCTGTGTTTTGATGTATTTGCCTTTTTTCTCTTCATCCCTCTCCTCACGTACCAGCTGTGTGGTAGACGAAATGGACTTCCAGGGCATGGAGCTCGACGAAGCCCTGAGGAAATTTCAGAACCACATCCGCGTCCAGGGTGAAGCACAGAAGGTGGAGCGGCTCATTGAGGCTTTCAGGTTGGGGTTTTATGCCGTATATGTAAAAAAAAAAAACTGCAATATAAACTTTTTTTTTTTTTTGAGAAAGTTTAGTGACCCAATCCTCCTACTGAAAATGGATTTATTTACTATGATCATTAAACCGAGCTGATTCTTAACGACCCCTGTGTATTTCATGTAGTCAAGTGCAGTAAAACATTAGCATTAGTGTTCATAATACTGAAAGCATTTTAATAAACATCATCGGTCTTCCTCACAGCTGTGTCATCTGCATAATTATTGGTTCATAAAGAGAACCCATTTACTTCTGTTTTCTTCAGGCAGTGTTGAAAACATTTCCTCACTCTGACTCGCTTGCATCGAGTTTAGAGTCTGAGTTTTGCTCTTCCTTAACATTACTTAATGCTCCCGTTTTCTATTTTTAGCCAGCGCTACTGCATCTGTAACCCAACAGTAGTGCGGCAGTTTAGGAACCCTGACACCATCTTCATCCTAGCTTTTGCAATCATCCTCCTCAACACCGACATGTACAGCCCCAACGTCAAGCCAGAGAGGAAGATGAAGCTGGAGGACTTTATCAAGAACTTAAGAGGTAACAGAAAACTGTTATTATGAAATACATGTGAAGGCATTATATATAGACCTTGACGGGGCAATAAGTGAAATTCAGCTTCAAAAATAAATTAAACCTTTCACCACAGAGGGGCAGAGTAGGTCACCAACCCTTACAATTTGAATCCTCTTTGCTTTATTAATTTCTTCTCTCACTATCCTGACCTTTAAAAAGAAAAAAAAAATCCTTTTACTGTTGTTCTAATGCTTCAGGTGTATGTGTACGTTGACTTTCAGGTGTGGATGATGGAGAGGACATACCCCGGGAGACTCTGGTCGGCATATATGAGAGGATTCGTAAACGAGAGCTCAAAACCAACGAAGACCACGTCTCCCAGGTGCAGAAGGTTGAGAAGCTCATTGTGGGAAAGAAACCAGTAAGTTATGTGTTTTTTAGTCTTTCTGTCAAGGTCACAAAATTGTTAGTTGGATTTCTTATTTTTTATTTTTATTACAAGGCAAGACATCACAGACCAGGACATATCCTTTACCCTCTCTTACGTAGCTTATTTCAGAGAAGGAACGCTAAGATGTAGAAAAGTCTTCAGACACGCACTGGTGATTTCAACACACACAAGGCCTTTGTGAAATGTCGCACACTGCTGCAGTCTGATGAAAAATAGGCACATCCTGCCATTTTAACACAATATAGTAGTTGCTATCCTTGAGCAGAGCAAAATCCATTTTTCTTTAACTGACTGGCATAAGTTGCATTGCTTTAATCCGTTGATTAGTTATTAGTCTGTTTATCTCTTGCCATACATACTGGATCAAAGTTATTATCAGATTTTGTTCTCCCATTACTCCATTCCCTTGTAGGCAGCTGGAGACAGCCTTTCTGCAGTATTCTGCAGGCAATACCGTTTCTGCCATGTGTGAAGGTTAAAGGTGTGATTAACTTACCCTCAGGGAGAGGCTTGTCTGGCATGGATGACTTTGTTTTAGTCGGTTTTCAGATGAATGGAGTCTGTTCTGCTCTGCCAGTAATAATTGAATGTATTGAAAAATGATTCCTTGTCACCATTTAGCTGCATAATTAAGGAGGACACGTAGTAAAACAGTTTAACATAAAAGGCATGCTGGAAATCCTCTCTATAATAATCAGGTCCACTAGTGCTGGCACAGGATCTGTATTCATTCCAGTATCGTTATTGATTCTTACAAATCTGAAGACAAAGAAAAATCGACGACTTTTGCACCAAACCAATAAGGTGCATGCATTTTCATAGGCATTATAATGGGAAAACTGTTAACAAGGGCAAATCCTTCTTAAGAAGGGAATATATATAATTATTTTTTTAAGTTATAAGAAGCATTAGTGCAAATAATCTCAATATACTAACTGCACCTAACATCGTCTCTGTCCTCTCTTTTTAGATTGGATCTCTCCACCATGGCCTGGGATGTGTAAGTAGATTATCTGTAAATCAGATGATCATTTATTATTCTTTGTTTCACTTTGCATCTCTGTCTCTTTAGTGATTCCTCAACATCATGCAGTTACTTTTTAAGTCAGCTTTTCAAGACTGGCAACGACTTTTCCCAGAGACATTACACTGGTTGGTGAGAGATGGACAGTTAGTGTTTTACGCTGGTGGCAGAATCAAAAGGCATAAATTTTTGGGTGGCGCTAAGCCGCAGCGTTTACAAATTCTGTGCTCAGCAGGGTGTATATCACTGCGGTGTGCTTGTCACATCAATCCTTAAGGAATGAGCTATGCTAAGCTGACTTAGCACTAGTAGTGCATTCATTTGAGTGCCACGTATACTGGCTTTTTATATATGTAAGGCTACCTAAACTTTGAATGAACTCTTTTACAGTTTTCATCATTGCGCACAGTAACCTAGGTATTTAAAACAACAACAACAAAAAACCCAGAAGGTAGCCTGTCACCTGTTACTGTCAAGTTATTGAATACTCTCGAAGAGAACACCTATTGGATCAGTCTGCACAGTGTGCATTTGTACGACTGTTGGATTGATGGCTCATTACTCTTTCTTGGCATTTTTGTGGGACTTGCTACAGGAAAATAAATCACTAAACTTTGAATTCAAAAAGAAAATCCAGCAGCAGCATTCACTGTCGGACAATTTTCCCTGTGTCACGAAAAGGGTGGAGAATCCAAAACATCAGGTGGTTTTGTTATGCTAGCATGACTTCATTTGCATCCTTGCTACTGCCAACAAGAATGTGTGGGGGAGGGTTGGAGAAGACTTGAGCATGGTTGCTTAAAACATGCTCCACAGCTGTGTCACCTGTCAAACTGGTGCAAAAATCCAAAGAAGCTTTCATGTAAGAATCATTTTACAGGAAGAAATGTGAAATTCTAATCCTAAATGTCTTAAACGTGTAATTAAGGTAAGTAAAGTAAAATGTTATTTATATATCACCTTTTAAGACAAAGATTACAAAGCACTTCACAAAGAAATACCAAGACATTTAAAACAAAACAGACAAAAAGTCTTCGATATACAATTTTTACATATGCCTTTTTTCCCCAAAATAATGACATTTATAACAAACTAAAATATTTTATTTCTACAGTGACTTTTGAAAACAGAATTGGTTTACAATATTTTGCAGAATACTACCATAAATTTCCATTATGCCAAATTTATATTAGGAGAAGAAGAGTCACATTATTCATGAAAGGCAGCTCAGTTCAATTTAATACAGGTTTATTTGTATAGCCCCTAAATCACAACAGTTGCCTCAAGATGAACACTAAAGCTTTATGGGTCTATGGGTGTATATTTATAAGCTATTCACGGTCACAGAGACTGTGATTTAACATAGTCACATACCAGTGCGAAAAAACTCAGTTTTTTAAATTTAATATGCATTTAATATTCCTGTTAAATCTTATGTAAGGATCTCTTATGTGTGCCATGTTTACTTAAGAGCATAATTATCTGCTCAATAATAAGTGTTTGTCTTTTTTATTGTAAAATGTAAAAGGTTTTTTCCGGAAAGGATACATCTGTGATTCCTTGCTCTTGGCTCCTTCAGGAGCCTCCTCTCTCCTTGTAAATTGGAGCGCTTTAGGAGTTTGAAGATCTTCCCTAATGGCAGAGGTTAACAATTTCTAGGTCACTGGAGGAAATAGGAAGTGAGGAGGCATAAGTTGGCATAATGAAAAGCGCCCAAGGGAGGAATAAATTAGTCATCTCTTGGCCATACCTTTTTCAAATTTGCAGATGGAGAATAACTTCTGTTCCTTGTTACGCAATGGACTGAGGCCATAATTACCTCTAAAGTGTTGTGCTGTTTTCCTCTGCCTTGTAGGTGTTATCGCTGCCGCACCGTAGACTGGTGTGTTACTGCCGTCTGTTTGAAGTGCCAGATCCAAACAAGCTCCAGAAGCTAGGCCTGCATCAGCGGGAGATCTTCCTGTTCAACGACCTCCTAGTGGTAAATATCGCCCTGTCCTCTCCCTTCTGCCTCCCCTCCCCTGTCCAAACCGTCCTTACAGGGTTATTTTTGTATAATTTCAGGTAACCAAGATTTTCCAAAAAAAGAAGAATTCAGTGACCTACAGCTTCAGACAGTCCTTCTCTCTATATGGGATGCAAGTCATGCTGTTTGAAAATCAGTGTAAGTTGCACTGAGAGTTTCCATTTATTATATTCCGTGCAGCATGCTAGCTGACAGTATTTACATCACACATTTTGACGTTGCACATTAACACAGGCAGCTGGAATGGGAAGTCGAACCAAATGGGCTGCGACGTTGTTTATACTCTCCAAAACTTCAGACAGAATTCACCCGATGGGTTTCGCCTCGGTTTTGATGAATGAACCTTTTCTCTCTCTCTCTGTTTCCCATTGCCCCAGATTATCCAAATGGAATCAGACTTACATCAGCGATACCAGGTGCAGACATCAAAGTGCTTATCAACTTTAATGCGCCCAACCCCCAGGACCGCAAGAAGTTTACAGATGACCTACGAGAGTCCATTGCTGAGGTCCAGGAAATGGAGAAATACAGAATAGAGTGTGAGCTGACCGTTTCCCCTCCCAACCCACCCACCCCCGTTACTCTGTCTGCTTCAGGCTGTGTAAAGTAGAAACAGAGCATGGGTCTCATTACTCAAATGCAGCAGATTTCAAGAGAGAATGTTTACAAAGTTCACAGGATGGTTACCAGAAGGGGCGGCAGATTATTGGGGACATTAAAGCGGTTTCCATTTTTACATACAAGAGCAGGATGTTAAAAATTAAGCATATCAATACTGCACACCTCATAAATTTCAGGCAGCAAAGGGTGGCTTAATACGTAACAGAAAAAAAATGCATTCCATGGCCAAAGTGAGATGTAAAACCGCTGCCACTTACCTCAGTCTTTCCTTGGCTTTTTTTTTTTTTTTTTTTAATATTACAGCTGAGCTGGAGAAGCAGAAAGGGGTAGTGAGGCCCAGCATGTCGCAGAGCTCTGGCCTGAAGAAGGAAGCAGGCAATGGGAACATGAACCGGGCCAGTCTGGATGATAGCTACGCCATGGGTGAGGGCCTGAAGAGGAGTGCCCTCAGCAGCTCCCTTAGAGATCTCTCTGAAGCAGGTATAGCCAAAACATCTTTGCTTTTACTAGCTGGGAGAAGTACACTCCTTCTGTCATCCACATCTTTATGATGATATCAAGGGGATAAAAATAGCAAAATGTTGTTTCACAGCACCATACCTTCTTCTTCCCTTTAAATCCATAATCTAACACCCCCTCCCTCCCCCCTCCCCCATGACTGGATGGTTTGGTCTGGACGGTGTTTCCTGTCAGTGTTGCGCCTCTTTTGTACTCAGCATACTTTGTTTTAGAGAGACCTCAACTTTCCACAGCTCAAAGACTGAAAACGGACCTGTTTAAGAAGAGGTTTAGCAATGCAGATTTTTTCTTTTCACTGATTGATGAAACCGACAGGCAGGTGTCACCCCTGTTCATTTGGATGATTTATTATGAGCAGTTTTTTTTCCCCCGTTTGTGTTTTCATCATCACTTTATTTCCTGTTATTTAGCACTTTTGCATTTGTTTAATCCAAAGACATTCCTTACAATCTGTTCCGTTTTAATCAGCAATCATGTCTCATTTCCTCATCTGTATGTTTATAAACGACACCATTCTTAAGCAGCAACGAGATGAAGACTTAGTTTCTGTCTTGGTGTTAAGAATCACGTCATACCCATGAATATCAGTGTTTAACACAGCTGCTGTGTCTCTGAAGCAAGAATACATTTCATTCATTACAGATAACAGCTTTGTGAAGTTATCAGGTGATTAACTTGATAAGAAAATGAAATCCAGTCGGGGGTCTGCCTCACTTGTTGGTAATACGATATGCTTTGTTCTTATGATCACTACCTGAATGGGAAATGATAGATCAGACAGTGAAGGAGTCTGTAGCAGAAGTCCATCTGCCCTCCTGTCTCCTTTGTTTTTTCAGTGCAGGACGTGGCATGTTAGTGGGGTCACTTTGGTTAAGTGTTTTTTATTTTGTTTTGTTTTTTCCTTTCCTGCCATGTGACATTTCATGTGTATTTACTGTGTTCTGCCCATACACATCAGGTATTCTCCTGTTTATGTGTAATTATTGGTCATATATCATTGGCTGAGTGTGCCTAACGATGGCAAAAGTGCTCTGTCCACCTTCAGACCTTTATATGCCTGTACATTCCATGTGCAGCAACCACTGTATTGCTTTTGATGTCTCCTCTGCGACTGTCACCGAGACTGGCTTTCTTGCCGACACTGACCTGGATGAAAATCTGCATCTTGCGACAACATTAAAAATAAGTTGTCGAATTTCTCGGAGGAAAAATAAAAACCGATAAAAAAAAATAAAAATCTGGGAAAATTCTGGTGAAGCAACAGTCCTGCTTGAGGTTTTTAGAAATAGCGGCTGTGTTTTGGTAAAACTTGACTGTGGACTTTTTTCCTTGTTCTGTCAAGACTCGATGGTCATGGAGTCTGTATTTATTGAGATTTATGATAATACATTCAAACATCTTTAGGTATTGCTTGACTCAGCCTCCGTATTGCGATTTAAGAACAAAATAGCTAAAATTTGAACCTGAGTGAAGATGTGCCTTCCCCATAAAGAAAACCACAGTACCACCTGTCAACCACCACCTTCTCAGACCTGAATGCCCTCCCCCCTACCTGCCCATATTTGGATCTTACTCACAGTCACAATCCACTGCACTGCCCCCTATGGGACTGGTGGGCGGCCTAAACGTGTGTAGTCGATCCAGAAGTGCTGTCGATCTCTAATCTCTGGTATTGCATGTCTCGGGCAGGCAAGCGTGGGCGTCGCAGCAGTGCAGGATCACTAGACAGCAATGTGGAAGTAAGTTGGAAGCAGCTGGTATCCAAGCTATTCTCTATGTGATGATGTGCACTGTGAAACACTCAACTTTATTTTTGGTCTTACACCTTCTTTGCTTCATAGACTCAGTCCATTTGTTTGGATCATTTATTTTTCTTCCTGGGATGCCTTATAACCTGCTTGCCTCAGTTAGTGTGCATGCGTGGGTTGCCTGCCTCTGATCCTGCCCCTTTTTTGGAAGCCAGAGAATTTCCCTGATTTGGTCATGTTATATGACCAATATACACTTTACCTTCAAACAAGCATGACTCTACTAATGCCTCCTCTGAACCCTCCCCTTGTCGCCTGTCTCTGTCTTTCATTCAATCACATCCAAGCGGTTTTCATTTGGTTCTTCTCTTTGGCAGGGTCGTAGCTCTGAAAGACACTAGGAAACTGTACACCCTCTCCAGCCTCTCTCCCTGTCTGGGTCTTTCTGTTTTTCTCTTATCCACAATCTCTCTTAAATGATGTAAGTTTCAGGGAGGAATGTAGCCTTCCTAGCCAGGGGTCTAGCAATGGGTTTCACATGGACTTAGAAAGATGTGGATTTCATTCATTCATATTTCACTCATTTCATGTGTCCATTAGTTCATGTGTCCAGTTGTAGTCTTGGACGCTGTAAATTTCATTCTGCTTTCAAAGGCATCTTGTGGTCTTTCTCCAGTCTTAGATGAAGCATGTGCCAAAGGAAAAGCCTTTTTTTAGGAGAGTCACACCTGGATATCGAGTAATGTTGGACCCAAAACATGGGGAAAAGTGTCCAGGCGTGTTGAGAAGTCTGCACATGAGCGCCTAGTTCCTCCTGCCTTCTGTCTTCTAGATGAATGCTACTGTGTGGATGACGAGTTTGCCTGCCCCACCCTCTGCATGTGGAAACTATGCCTCATTTGATTATAACACGTTGCATGTGTGACTCTTAGAGGGGTTGGCACATTGACTACAGTGAAGAAGTTTTTTTTTCTTAACTTCCTTAATGTAATGATCTATATTTCTAACAGTATTTATTTAATTTCTCTTGTTGCAGATTTACTGTATGTCAAGGCAGTTAGTTCCCTTACAGCAAACCTTTTTTTGGATTTAAGCTCCCTTCATCGTGAGGTCTTTTTCCCAAGCTAAAATTTTCCTAGTGTTGGTGCTGCCTCTCATGAAAACATTTTTGGTTTCTCATTTGCATGTCCTATAACATTTTGCTACTTGTTTATCTGAAAAAAAGAAAACTGTGAATTCATCCTGCTGGTGCCTTGTAGCTATAATTTAGTGTAGGTGTTCTGCAGTAGCGCAGTGTCTCACAGACGCACTGTTACCTTGTGTTTTTTCCCTCCTGCAGGGGTCCATCATTAGCAGTCCACACACACGAAGGAGAGCCAACACGCCTCGCGAGAGCGTGCCCCGCGGCCATCCATCCATCCCTAACTCGGCATCGACTTCCATCCTCGGGTCGCTCTTTGGCAGCAAGCGAGGGAAACCGCCGTCTCAGAGCCACCCTCCTTTCCCCCAACCTGGTCACCCCACTCTCATATCGCACAAGCCCCACCCGACCAACCTCCATCACACGGCGCAGGTGGTGCACGCAGTGCAGACCCAACACCACGGCCACCATCCCCAGTACTGCACGCAGAATCCCCCGCCTTACCACCACCACCACCACTACCACCCCCCACCTCACACGCAGTACCACCAGCACCCAGCCTACTCCTCACACGCACACCAACACGGCCATTCGCAGCACGGCCATTACAGCCAGCATTCCCACCACACCTCGCACTCGCAGCACTCTCACCACCACAGTCAGCAAGTGGGTTCGGCGCCTGGCGGACCCAAACCCAAACACAGTGGCATCAGCACCGTAGTGTGATGCTCCTAACTCAGAGAGGAGAAGCAAGGAGGGAACTTATTGAAGAAGGGACATTTGCTTACACCAAAGGGACTGACAGCATAACTCTATGGCCTGTCCACTGTGTTTCTGCTGCTGTGATGGAAACCAATCACATGCAGCCACCTTTTTTCACTTCCAGGTCCAATAAATATATGCAGGATGGATATTGGACTCAAATCTTCCACTAAGGGCCTTTACTAGCTTGCCTGATCAGGGACTTTGGTCCCATCGGGGTTTTGGGTGTACTGGGTATGGGTGGGGTTCTGCACAGGAAGATGCTCTTTGTTTTCCACAAACACCATCCGGCCGTGACAGCTGAGGAGAAAATAGGCTTTCTCACCAAGCTTCTCCCTGCTACTCCATTCCCTCAATAACCTGTCTTACCTTCACGTAACCACGGGGAAAAGATGGCCTGAGACGAAAACTCAGCTGACTGTTTTCTCTGTCGCAATGACATCACTTGTCGTGCTCAGCCTTTAGGAAGTCAGTTTTTCAAATCTTTGGTTTTGCGGATCCCAACATCATCTGAATGCTATTTGTTGTTGCCTCCTGTAGAGCTCATATGTAGTGAAAAACCTAGATGTAATCATTTCACACTAAATTAAATCAAAGGACAGGTGAAGAACTTGACTGAGTCAGTCATAGTAGTTCTAGTGCTGTATTTACTGTAGATGACAGCTATATGTGTTGTCTCCTAGCTCTCATAAATAAATGTGCCAATTATTACTGCATAATCTATTTAGTCAAGACTTCATGTACAGTATATTGTGTGTAAAGTAATTTGTAAGATTATACTTGCAATTATTATCAGCAAAAATGAACTTTATCAGTATTATACTGACTCTATGGTAACAGGATGTAGATCTGAAAGGAGTGAACTCCCATTTAGTCCGGCTGTTAATCTATTCTGGAATTTTTGCCTTTCCAAATGGATTAGAAAGAGTCTCTGGATGGCAGCTGTTGCATATGGGCCTCAAAATGCTGTGCAGTCACAGCTGAAGCTTCAAAGCAGACTCCACTTGTCAACTTTAGGAGCCGATAAAGTAGGTCGCTCGTTAGCTCTGCTTCCTTCCAATATTGTGGCTGCATAAGACGTAACGTAGTGAAGAATAACAGCGAAAAAGGCATTTCCAATGCTACGTGGCTCTGTTTCTGTTACAAAAGCAAAGTGCTGGACATGTTAAGTCTGTTGCTTTTAACATGTGCAACATCTGCCTCCTTGACTCTCAAAATCAGAAACATTTCTTAGCTCTTCTTTTTGCCTTGTTTAGAATATTTTTTTATTCACCAGGATTCGGTGAGTGAATAAAATCAGTTCTTACATAGTGAAGTATTTTTTCATCTTTTTTTCTATTATATGTGCAATATCTTTGTACTGATTTTGTACATTAAGAACAAGCAAGGTGTCCCTCCTATCTGTGCATTTTTCGTGTCGCGTCATTATTTATTTATTTTGTTTTTTTGACCCCTGTCAAGAGTCTTTTCTCAGTAAATTAATGTCTGGCTGTCCTCACGGTCTCATTAGAGGTACAGACTTGGAGTTCAGTGGAATGTCAAGTAAGTGATAATTTTGCATGTAATGTTGTTGATGTGAGGCTATCCTCTGCACATTGTATAACAAGTCAGTGTTACCATAGCAAGTTAAGTGCAATCATGTTCAGAAAATGCAGACTTGTACTGAAAGTGGAGGTCTCTTATCTTGTCGTCAGGACAAGATTCAGGTGAAAAAAGAAAAATCTTTTCTTTTTTTTTTTTCCATTCAAAATAAGGAAAAATATATAAATATATATATATATAATACTTACACAGTTCACAGTGGAAAGAAGAATGTGTGTATATATTTTAATAAAAGGGAATATACTTCTCCTTGGGCTGAACAGAAATATTTTGCTGGATAAGCACATTTGAAAGAACACTTTCATTGTTTTCAGGAAATGCAGTTACAATATACAAAAATGCAAACTGAAGAAACAAACTGGGTATATGTAAAGAATAACTTTCTACATTCTACAAATAAAAGTCTATTCTAGTGTGTAAATTAGTGACAGTAAACTGTTTGTCCCGATATTCAGGTTGTAAATGTATTTTAACATTCACGAAGAAAAAGCATCGCCATAAGTCAGGCTTACTCTCACACGTTTGTACTCATGTGACTTAAGACGGACATATCACATACTGGACATTAATGATCAGCTGAATGTGTCGCTCCACTGATATCATATCTTTGCTATAACTCTGATATCTTGGGATGATTTGAAACTGTTTAATCTGTTTATTTTTTTGGTGTGTGTTGTAGTTCTTCAAATGTCTACAGTCATTCTTTGCGAGAAAGTACCCCGGCAATGCACTGCATGGATCTGATGCATCATGTGTCCTATTCACTGTGAGCTTATGGGGGGATTCAAAAAAAAAGTTGGCCTATGAATTTTGACTTCTCCTTTGGTTTTGATTAGGTTGGAATTTTCAGATGTTGATGTGTTCTTGTTGTTCCATGTTAGCCTGGTAGTTACTAAAGCTCAGCATGCATTTCATCAACAAAGCCATTGTGTAAATTATAAACATGAAGAACATTGCACTTCCTTAGCTGAGGGCTTTCATCGTGTAAATACGGGATTTTGATGTGCAAACAGATGAGCTGCTTGGCTTAGAGGGTTTATCTTTATGACGCTGTTAAGGGACCAAGACTGGGGCTTAAAGGAGATGTACATAATGTGTATAGGATCAGTACTCTATTCTCAAGTTAAGATCAGGATGTATATACATCACCTCATGGATGGATGTGAGGGGTGATATATGAACATATCGACTGTCTCTGCCTCCAGCAGTGGTGAACTGACATTTGCTGTAGAAATCAAAAACAGACTGTTAGGAAGTTTCCTGCCATTTACATCCAGCTCTCTTTTCATACGTACAGCCCAGCGTACACACAGACAGATGACACACATCCTGCTGCAAGCTGTTCAGTCTGGCGTGAGACACATTATAAAAAAAGGAGGAGAGAGGAATGGCCTCATTTATATGTGCATTCTGTTTGTACAGTGAATAGTGAGTCAGTAAGACCCCAGTTATTGTAAAACTTCAACTGTGACAATGTTGAACGCAAAATAAACAAATATATGACTTATGGTATACGTGTGTCGTTTGTTGTGACTCCATGGTTAATACAAATCAATCTGTCTTCCCCCTTTTTTCGGGCCGGGCATTTCACATTAGGGTCTTATCCTTAGCCTCTCATATCTCCCACTTTCCACTAGTGTTTCGGTGTTTCCACTAGAGGACATGAATAAAAATGACATGAGATCTGAAAATCTGTGCCATGACACCACCTATGGGTGAAAAGTATACACAGTTCTCACAAAGATCAGCCTGTGAAAATGGTTGTGCCTACACTTACCTTTCAGCTTTAAACCAGTTTTGTAAATCTGAATGTGACACTCACTGTCCATTCTGCTTTGTAGCTCAACATTTCCATTAAGAAGCGTTTTCTCCTTGCCCTCGAGCTCAAACAGTGTTAGGTTTCCAAAATATTTCTTATGTGCATTCTAATCCTCACAAAGCTTTTCATGCTCAGAGCTGTAATTTGCCGCAAAATGCCCCTCGTGCCCTCAGCATCGCCGTGGACGCTAGTAATAAACACTCTGTGGGAGAGTTTCAGATGGCCCCGCCACTATTTTAGTAGATAAACTCTTATCTCTTTTAAGCAGATGGATTTCCTTCATGTCGTAGGCGCTATAACCGTTTGTCATTGGTGGAATCCTCAAACTGATGCCGTTCTGTATTACGCGCGTGATTATTGTGAGCTTAGCAGCACATCAGTTACAAAACAGGGATACCTTGACATGGGGAGCATTTCTGAAATATTCTCGGGCTCAGATTTTGCACTGGACTAGGACGGTGGCAGTATGATGACATTTAAAGATGACTGGCACTCTGGAAGGTTTGTAAATTGTATATATCTATATTTAATGGGAGGTTATTCCTTCTTAATATTTTTTTCTAAAACTTCAGGCTATCCATGAACAATTGAATTCACCTTACACATTATTTCACTCATACACATTAAGATTTCGGTCTCTATAGCATCTTCTAAACCATTTTACATGAGACATTTTCACATTAAGCAGTTTTATTGTACTTCAATCTTTTTCTGATCCTATAGGATGATCTTCAGTTTGAGCTTCGTGTTCTTCCACGTCCTGGTAACACACAGTATCATTAAGCCTTGCCACTGTTCAACCCTCGGGCCTGCTGGACTGGTAGTTAACTGCAGCGCTTTAAACCTCGTGGAGGTGCCTAATCTGCCCTCCGACACCACAGAGCTCCATTTGCAGAACAACCGGCTCACCTCTGTGTCTCCAGGCCTGTTTGACAGATATACTGGGCTGAACAAGGTTTCCCTGTCCAAGAACCCTTTCCACTGCGATTGTCAAATTCACTACCTGAGGAACTGGTTGCTGAAGAACAGGGCTATTGTTTTGAAGGAGCCCGTTTGCTTCAGTCCAAGCTCTGTGTCTAACAAAGCCATCACCGAACTTAGTGACGACTACTTTTCTCACTGCGCTGTTGCAAACTGCACTAATGGGATATACAACATCATAATAGGAGTAGCGCTATGCTGCCTCATTGTTCTGCTTCTGTGGAGCTTGAGTCTGGCCAGAAATTCCAATTTCACTCTGGATATAGATGAGAGACACTCAGGATTCGAGGCCGACTCCTTACGTTCACTGAAGCCCAAACACAGGAAGAGACTGCACACTGGACTATCAGAGGTCAGTGTCGACTCAGAGTCTCTCGGTCATACGGAGGATCTAGAAAGGCCGCTTCTCAACATGGAGTTACTGCCACAAGTTTTGGATGCGTTGCACAAGAAGCACAATATAAAGATAAAGGCTACCTGAGTGATCTTAGTCCACTAGAGTTACTCTTAAAGATTAAAGGGAACCCTAAAATATCCTGGCTTTTTGAAATAAAATGCACATAATAGTAGCCATTGGCTTGCTTGCCTAAATCATTTTTCCTTTAAAAAATAAAAATCCTCTGCTGCTAAGTGTCTTGTCCTTGACTTTTCACTCCTTTATTCATGTTTTCGCACCTTAAACTATAACAGACCCTTAATTGTCCTTTAAGTCCTGAAGGATTAAACTCTGAACATTTTGGTTAGTTTGTAGATGATGCATCAAAAGTCAGTTTTGGTTGTTTTTTTTTAAGTCATCTGAACTTTCTTTGCAGTCATGTTTTAGTGGAATATACTATACCTTTCAGTATTTCAGCTTCTTTAGTCATTATCACCCAGTTGTGCAATTTACAAATCATTTGAACCCTTTGCTCCTTTGACCACCGCATGTAGGTCCAAGTCCAAACCAATGCATTTCAGCTTTTAGCTTCTCCAACAAAACAAGGGCAAAATCTTTCATGATTCAGCAAACAAGAATTCCTTGGGGAGACACATTTTGTTTCTTTGTTTTCTTTTAATCAGAGAACCCTTTAAACATTTGACATTTTTAAATGCACCAGAACATTTTCTGACTTGTTGTGCGAAAGTTGTTCATTACAGTTACCCTAACCTTACTCTGACCCTAACACATTTATCGGTCTGCTCAAAAAATTAAGCGAACGCTAGAAAAACACATATCGGCTCTTTAAATATTCAAGTTGAAACATACACACATCTACTAACAGACACTGCGTAACATCTTGAGAGTAAAATTAAATGACTCATTGAAAACCGAAATCAACCCCCTCGTGTGCTAGATTCAAAATTACACCAAAAAGCAAAGTTAAAAACTGTTCTCCTAGTTTTCTGAGCAGTATTTACATACAGTATACACGTATAAATTTGTCTTACAAGTGGTCTGTCAGTTATACTAAGAATGACCTTCTAAATTATAACAACCATGTTATGAAAGGGTGATATGGTAACACAAAGATGAAAGGCTGATCTGTGCAAAAACTGGTCAAGGCTGTCGAAACTGAAACTGTCAAGACAGTGCTATTAGAGGGGAAAAAATTGCACATCGAACAGTTGTTTTTAAAGATACAAGAATTACTCTTATATTCATGCATAGATTTACCATGACAAATGGGTAAACAAATAGCTAAAAATGCAATAACAAAAGGTCACCGTAAGAATAAAGATTAAATGTTAATATGCTTCTTAAAAACACTGTCATTAGCTTGTAAATAAATATAGGATGGCTTCAGGGTTTGTAACAATCTAGAACAGTAGTTTTATCTAACAAAGATACTTAATAAGGTCAAATAAGGCAGTTCTTACACATTTCCTTATTGGAAAAAAAAAAGAAACAGGTAATGACTATCAGAAAAAACAACAGTTATTTAATCTTTTTTCCCCTCTGAAATCTCCTTTATTGTTAAAATTTTAGATGACCTATATTATGTCAATGCCCTGTCAGGTTTTTAAACAAAGTCCACAGTGTTAGGCTTCTAGAGGTCTGAACATGAAGTGGTACTACCAGTTTAATGCTCGCTTTCCCTCCCTTTCCCCCTGCTTGGATCTCCATGACCACACGAAGCCTGTTGGCTCAAAATACTACTGAGGCACAAACTTTTCTTGCTCAAAGATGAGATCAACAGCTTCTGCCACATCCTGCACGATATGGCCTGGCTCCACGAGACCAGGGTCAAATATGAAGTCCCGGTGCCCGTGGAACACAGTCTCCTTGATGCAGTGATTTGCATCAGACGGCACCTCTGCGTTGGGGTTATACACCCCTGTACAGACTAGGACAGACTTACAGGAAGTAGCAGAGGGCAGAGCGAGCTCGCTTTCCCACAGGCTGTCAATCTCTTCCTCCCTGGGCACTGCCGTGGTGGACCCAGTGGCAGACACCATCTTAGCAACAGCTTTGGGGTTTTTTCTCGCAACTCTCTCCTCCAGGTAGCGGTTGTACAGATTGGCTCCATAGATGTCAGTCATGAGGTTATCCCTAAAAATGCAGAAGAAAAGGGTATTACTCTGTGCCCCAGGCAGCATGCATGAAGTTGACCTATATATCAGTACATGTTGAAATGTGTGTGGTTTTTTCCTGGTGCTGAGTGCAAGTCACATGAATTAGAACAAACAATCAGCTAAAAAAAAAGCTGAAGTGAAACATGCAAGTCCCCAAATTAAAGCACGACAGAATGACATGCTAACTAACACACGTAAGCATTTAAAAGCGAACAGTTTTCTCATCAAATTATTGAGCAACGTTTCAGTAAAATCTTCTTTTGATAGCCTATCTGTCTATCAGACATCATGATAAGTGAGTTCTGGTCTTATGTTAAGTATAAAGGCAAAACAGAGTTAAAAGCTGGTGTCTCACCCTATAGCATATAGGGAAGTAACGGGAAGTTCCCACTGCCTCTGCATGGCCTGGCTTCTGATGAGGTACTCTGCAAAATGGTAAGTCAGCTCACTGGGTTTTCCCATAAGAGCCTCATACTTCAGATCTTTGCCGGTTATCTTCTTGTAGATGTTCTCTAGGCACACAAGAAATGTTCCATGGCCAAACCTGGAACAAAATGAGACGGTGAAAGACAGATATGTCAGTACACTGATTTGATTACTTGAAAGACAAAAACATTAAAAACATTTTATATAAAAAGACAGATTTTTGTAACGTTTACCGAGGAGAATGTGCCTCAGCCATCCACATGAGGTCCATGTTGCAGGCCAGCAGGTGAAGTTGAGGAGTGTTTTGGGTTTGGTGACTACTACCGAGGTTACCATTGGTCAACAGAACGTCAACTATCAGCTGCAGGTTGGTTTCCCATCGGATCGGCTCGCCGAACAAAACCACAGCTGTTTGTGGAATTCAAAGATTAGAACAGCGTTCATCAAAATTGCAAGAATTTCAAAACTATCAAAGCAGATGTTAGTAAGTGTACCATGTCAATGACGAAAGATAAACGTTTAATTTGAGAAGAGCCAACTGTTTTTACCTTCAATTTTCGGAAGGCTGACAACAGGATTGGACTACATTTAAAGAAGGGAAATTAAAGTTATGACATTATATTATACATATCTCCAACATCATGTTTGTGCACCAGATTGTAAAATCTCACCGGCAATTTTGGTCTCCTGTTGTGATCCACCATGTCCAGCAATGGGTACGATTCTCTAAGCATATCAATACTGATTACATTCTTAAAGCCCACACTAAAGACAGAATGTTAAGGAGAAATGAAGAAGTAATACTCAAGTTTAAATGTAAATATATAAATTATATTGTAAATTTAAACAAAGCAGATTTCTAGGATACTTTTTAGCAATTTCCAGGACAGGTCCTTGTCCTGACACCAAGACACACTTGTCATGGAACTTCTTAAACATCCTCAGGGGACTATGGGACATGATAACTTGGTCTTGTGTGATCTGAAAATAGCACAGTTGTAGTGAGGTTAATAGCAAAGGAGTCAGGTGAGACCAAATTATCCAAAAATAATCAGAGATAAAACGTAACAACTTCAGTTTCAGTACTGTGCACAAGTCTCAAGCCACCACCCATTTCTTTACATTTTGCTTCCAAAGAGTCAGATTTTCTTGAACACTGACTTCGTTTTTACTCATTTTCAGTCCAGTCCTTTTACCTGAACATTTCCAAAATAATAATTGTTGTTGTCATTCATTCAAGCATTAAAGAAAAGGGCCGAACTCAAGAGATGAACTAGTGTTTTATATCTACAGGTTAGCAAATGGACAATTTTCAGTCTTCAGCCTATGTTGAAAAAAAACAACAACAAACAAACAAAGGTGGCGATAGCAAATATTGACTTTAAAGCTTGTTAGAATTGTACAAACTCTGTACAAACATGTGTGTTTGTACAGAGTTTGTACATTGTGCATCTTTCAATACAATTTCTTATTTTCCTAGCAAATTATTATTTCTTAAATAAGGGGAAACTGAAAAAGTTTTGAATGCACTGCATGCACACACCAAAGAGCAGGGGATACACCCTTAACACCATTAAAACTTGCACAGGAATTTAAAACTCACAGGCACTCCCAGTATGTGAGAGAGCTGGTCCGCTTTTGTTTGTCTGAGGCAATTCCCTGCATTTGTGACAAAAACGACTGGCACCACAAACTGTCCCTGAGAGTCGACCAACTTCTCAAATGCTTTTGTTGCCGCAGGGATTGGCATCCTCCCTCTGACAAGCACGCCATCAATGTCGAATAACAGCCCAAATCTTGGCTGTGGCTGCAGAAGGGAAGGACAGACACACACTGATCAGCCAAACAAATAAGAACTTTTTTTAAGCGGGGAAACAACATGAGTGATTAATAGCAGGCAAATTAAGTAGAATAACGGTTCACTGAATAACCAATGGGTTTGAATGATGTCTTAAAAAGGATAATCTATTACTCTGCACAGTATGACATTTCCAATGACACTGATCATTTATTATTTTACATAACTTAAATTCTTTGTAGGCAATCATCATTATCATCGTGTAAGAATGATAACAACTGGTTTCTATTTGACGTCAACATGGGAGACAGGAATCTATAGTGAGAACTGCTATGGTGACACAGCAGTACACAGGCCTGTTAGCATATTACAATCAATCTTACAGTATCCCAAATCTCAAAATTATTTCCCCCCCTGGAGCTGGGACTAATTAAAACAAAGAAAGAACACAGTGTATCAGTGGTTGCTTTTCTCATGGTGGGAGGGGGGGCAAAAATACAGCGAGCTACATCTGCTGCTGCCCCTGATGTCAGCGCCTCTGTTGTTTCATCCCTGAGCGCATCCACAGCTGAGAAAGTTGCGAGCAACCCCGCACGCCACGTCGATACGATACATTGTAACAAAAAAACAATGCGAGAGAGCAACAAACAAAGTACCGCCTTGTTATCAGTGTCAACGACATGTTGTTTGCCAGAGCCCGAAGCAACAGCAACAGCAACAGCTCGAACCGTACCTTGCTATTAGACTGAGTTCCGCAAAGCCCGCACCGAGAACCGACAATCCCAGCTTTACGACTGGCTTGGCGGTTACTCAGGGTGTACAAACCCCGGTAAAACGGCAGGAGTCCCCTCATCTCCTTTACTTACCCACCGGGTTAATGAAGAAAAAACAAAATAGACAATAATGTGTAAATCTAAACCCCTTAAGAAGCGTGAGCCGGCTCGCACCGGCCGCGCTGGCTGGCTGGTTGGTTGGGCTTGTTTTCTCTCATATATTTTCTCGCCTATAATTTGACTGGTTGAGACCCGATGACGACATATGAGGAGTAGGAGGGTCTTTTGCTGCATCTCTGCCGGAAGGAGCTGCATCTGCACCGCAACCCCCGCTGCCATTTTAGACACCGAGGTGGAGCTTTCCATTTCTTGTACGCACAAGACACGCATGGATCACAGAGGCCGCAGAGTAAAGACAAAATAGGAGAACTCATTGATCACCACTCCTTGTCATTCCGGATCAAGTATATGTACAGCAGAGAGATCAAAATGGATGCGGGTGAATCTTGTTTAGCAATGACACAAACAGCTCGGTTTAGTTGCTGATGTCACATGCAGGAGTACGTCGAGTCCAAAAATTGCCAGGAATGTGCTGCAGGAAGCCTGATAGGCAAAAGCGATCCATCCAGTGAGGGAGTGTTTAACCATTTCTTAGTGGAAGAAATATGCCTGCTCATGTTAAACACGTAATTTTCTGGATATAATACTGCAGATGCAGACTAACAAAATGTCTAGATTAATATAAAATACAAGATCCAGCTTTGCATGTTGTTTAATCCCACGATAATCTGTAGGTTATCTAGCAGATAATCCTTTATGTGAACTTCTAGGACACAAGCAGCAGCTCAAAAGTTATCAGCGTCCCACATCTTGCGCAAGATGTTCAGACGAGTTGAGAACAGAAGCATCTGTAAAGATAAAGTGTGGCAAAACGAGCTGTGGAACATGCTGCGTGTATTGCAAAAGAAATCAGACAAGAAGATCCTCCCCGTGCTCCTCCAGCTTTATTGATAGTTTAAAATTACATTTCTATTTTCTAGGACTTCAGTTGCACTTTCCTTCCGACTTAAAAACTGAGTACAAGCAAATGGTATTTATACAGTAGTCTAAGTGATATTGTACAAAAATAACATTTTTGATTTTCTGTGAAAACATTTTTCATTCCCAAATAACTCCTAATTCTGCCGTTCTGACAACTGTTGATGTTAAGTTTTGCCAAGGTAAAAAAAAAAAAATTCCAAAGCCATTTTAAAAGGAAAAGTCTGCCTTGGACTACCGTGTTACTTAAATTGTAAACAGATTTCTATAAAAGAGCATGTTCCTTTTAACAACTCCAAAATTTTTATATCTTAGTAATATAACATGTAGTTTGTTATCGCCCACTTAGCTGCTGTAGGGCTGAAATGCATCATGTTATGAACTGTTTCCATGTCATACTCTCTTGGCCAACTCATATCCCACTAAAACAAACCAAAATGACCATACATGGAAGTTTGGTTTCCATTTACTCCCTTCTTCTATCTCATTTTACTGAGATACACTTCCACAAGCTCAGAGGTCCTATAGATTCCCATATGTTTAGTCCCGTTTATTCATCATCTCTGGTCACCAGTGGCTTGGAAAGGGGGGGTTCTTTAACAAAGCATTATACATAACACCGCTACCAAACTAAAACATTTTTTGTATTGAATGCAGAAAGATATTTTTTTCACCCCTTTCTTTGTATTACATGTCGAGAGGCTCACTGGCCTGGGACTAGCCTCTGTTAGCCAACCTTTGGCCAGTGAAGAGGATTCAGAGAAAATAATACAACCAACCATCAATCTGAAAAAAGGAGGGGCAACAGAGGGCACTGATTATGCGGTGGCTTCAATGGTGCACTCTTTTGCCAGGTGGCCTGCCTTTCCGCAGTTGTAGCAGTTAGTCTCGCTTGCTTTACTGCAGTGTACAGCAACGTGACCAATCTCACCACACCTGAAAAAGAAAGAATGTGGCACAGAAGTATACCTAAAGATTAGAATTGGAGGGCTTCAAAATAGTAGAAATTTGGTCAAACTGTAGCACCAGGCTTGCTTCTCCAAACAGAACCATATTTACCTGTAACATTTCACCTTATCGCACAGCTTCTGGATGTGGCCAAACCCACCGCAGGAGTAGCACTTCTGCTCATTGGCGTGATCGCAGTCACGGGCCATGTGACCAGCTTTCCCGCAAGTGTAGCAGAGCTGCTCTCTCTCCTTTTTGGGCTCCTTGCAGTCCCGGGAAATGTGACCACTCCTGTGGCAGTTGTAGCACGCTGATCAGGGGGGAAAAAACGATTAAAAAAAAAAACATTTCTGGGAAAGATTGGTACCAAGTAAAACTGAAGAAAAACAATTGGAATTCACACCATCCTCAGTTTGGTCACAGTCCCTGGCCATGTGTCCTTGGTCTCCACACCGATAACAGAACAGCTCTGTAATGACACAGATGGATAAGCAAAGCAGAAAACTACAAGAATCAACCTTTTCCTTTCATTTTCACCCATGCCTTCTATAACTAAATCCAGTTTATATTGGGTGTGGCAAGAATAGTATAGTACCCTTGCCTCGTCCTCGTCCCCTGCCACGGCCACGCGAACCACTGGCATTAGGGCAGTGCTTGACCCAATGTCCAGAGCGGCCACATCCAAAGCACTCACTGTTGCTGCTCATCTCCATTACCTTCAAGAAAAAACAAAACAGAAATTAGTTAACACATCGTTTCATGTACTCAATGATCCTTATGAACACTGACTTTCAGTTGTTTTTCAGTTGTTCGCTTTAGCTTTTGTGTCAATTTCAACAAAGACCCCCTTTCCCCCCCTTGGAGAATGTGGCTATCATCTTTGGCACTCTCCAAACTTCCAGTTTTGATGTGACCATAAAGTCCAACTTAAGTCTAACCTCTGAGAGGTACATGTATGGACATTGTAGATGAAAGAAATGCCTTTTACTGGTGCTAAATTTGGATACCAGTTTGTGTTACATTCTATAGATGACAGTTTAAGTTTAGAATGAAGTTTAAATGTGAAATCTGCACATTAATCTAAGTCCATCTCTATGTGCAGACCACTATTTCACATTTATATTATCAAAAAAATCTTGCAATTTAATTGATGAAACCACTTAAGGCTAAACAAAAAAAATTCTGCCATAAATACCTAACATCAAAAAGTACATGAATATAACAAAAATAATAATGATTTTCAAGGGTGGACAAAGTAGGCTAACTCTTATTGTCTCATGTTTGAAATTGCTTATGCCAGTGTCAAACAACTTTACCACACAACTGAAACACAGTTACTACAGGAGTCATTCTAGTATAATGACTACGGGGTGGGGTCTAATCTAAAATCAAACAATAGTTTTTGTTTTTTTCTTCTTCCAAGCTCTAGTCTATCATAACTGACCACCAGACTACACTGAACTACTAAGCTAACTTACAAGGCTTCCTCAGCGAGATCATGCTGTAATTGCCCTAGGTCAAACTTCTGTTTGCTGATAGTGCTGAAGATATTCAAATCAGGAAGAATGTGAGTTAATTAGTAATCAATTCTCGCGTATTACCCACCCAAAAGAAGACCTGGGGACACAAAATGACTCAGATTTTATTGACTTTGCATACAGTGAAACGTGTTTCCTTTTTGCTTTACTGTCCATCCAAGTGTCCGTCCCACTTCAACTTTCGTCACTAAACGCCTTCTAAAATTTCGTATAACGTTTATCTACGGGCCACATGGGGACACCCAAAGCGCCTCGATTTGATGGAGAAAGCCGTGATGAAGTAATCCTCGTTAAAACAATCATTTTAATGCCACCCACTGCTGACTGCTACGTAAATAACCACGAAAGCATGCTTACTTAGAAAGCTAGCTTCAGAGGCCAGCATGTCGCATCGTTGATTTGTTGATTTAACGCCTTCAAAGATACCAGCAAACTCGAGGTACAAACAATAGCACGATATCCCGAGTCGTTTAAAAAATAACTGTATGTCTGTTAAATGTACATATCTGACTACATGTTTCAGAAATATTTTGCGTTTCCAAAACAGAAATCAAATACCAAAGGTTGAAGCTACGCTAACACGGGCCTAGTCACGTTGATTTTTCTGCGTACTCGCGAGACACCAATGCTGCTGGCTAGTACATGCTAGCACACCACCACACGACCACGATCAAGAAGCACGGTTCAGTCGACGATCAGTCCTCTTTCCCCATATAGAAAAGTGTCTCACCCACCGTTACAGCTATACATTTTCACAATACATTGTTTTCGCGGGCATTTGAGTAAATTTACCATAAGTATAAAATTTCCCGCGCAGGGACCAAACACCAAAGTCGTTGTGACGAGCTAGCATTAGCGGGCCTGACCAAGATCCCGACGCTCCGTTAATGAGTCTAAACTAAACCAGTGCGTATTTAAAAAATAAAGAAAATTCGTTTAAACGCTCAAGTAACGGTTAACATCAATCTTAACATGCCTTAGTTTCAACGTTAAAAGATATACAACGTAAATTGATGAAAGTATTTTAATGTCGTTTTATCGCTTACCTTGATGGCTACCTAGCTATGTCAGTGTTTACGCCTCCTTCTTTGCGCTACATGCGGTGCGAGCAGGAGTTCCTGAATTGTCATTCAACGTATCCATTAAAAGCTCGCACAGTCATTGGTCGACTACTCTGCGAGCGGCCAATCAGACATGAGAGACTCTGGACACCGCCTCTGCGAATCAGCCAATCGTGGCTTTAGAACGGTCCCTTTTCCCTTAATCGACTGACCTTATTTTTCCCCCCTCTTCATGTTCAACATTTAAAAGCATCTTATTAAAACAAACGCTAGAGAATGTTATAGTCTTCGCTTTACCTGCACTACACTCCTCACACAAGAGGACAACACAGCGCTTTTATTAACTATTAATAATACGTTCTTCAAAAATTAACCACATGTGAGAGTCACAGCATGGATACAGTAGGCTTGCCCATACAAAATACTCACAGTTCTTCACATTTAATCTGGAAACTGAAAAGGTTTCTACGTGACAGTTTTTATTTATCATCTTTCTTCATTTTACTGAGGTTAATTTGCCTATAGGACTGAGCAAGTTAAAAACTGGTTGGTCTGCATGTCCCCATAGGCCACATCTAAGTAAAAAATCATAACAAGTACAGCCTTTGATCTCACAATATTTAATAAAAATGTTGGCTGTACATGTATGCCCCTATCATAGAGACTTGAGCAGTTTGATTTAACACAACTTAAATTAGCTGAGAAAGATTTCAGAAGCAGCTTTGTTTACAAAATTAATACAATAAGCAATTTAGACATTTATCTTGTTAATCCAGTCAGTTGAAAATGTTTAAATGTGTTTGGCATAAATTGGCAAAGACTGGAGTATCGTTGTCATAATCTCTGACAGAGCAATCAAGCAACACTGGATTTATCTGAAATTATTTTGCGTTATTAGGTCAATTAAGAGAATAGCCAGGTGAATAATAAATATGTTAAAAATGTTACATTACATTAATGTTTTTCCTCTTATTAAGCATATCTGAATTTACTGTTTATAGGCAAACTGCCGTGTTTGTGAGTGCCCAAAGTTAAGAAATGAACATTAACATGTATTTCTGAAAACTTGTAAGGATCTGGGATATGAATGTTATTGTCAATAAACCTGTAACACTGATTATGATAAAGAGTACAAGGGTATGTGTTTCAAGCTGGTGATTTCTCATTTGCACAACCCCAGCTCTTTAAAAACTCCTACTGTGAGCATCACATTTTGAATACAGGATAACTGATAGAGAGACAATCTGTGGGAGCTGCAAGCATCTCAGCTAACTGGTCTGAGTGCTGTGCCAAATCAATAAGTGGGAAATGCATTCATTTCAGTCTTAAGGTGGCTTTGGTTGTTTTCCTTCAGGGTGGCAAATTCTCTCCTTTCTAGTCTTAATTTTGCAGCTCAAAATGTTTACTGGCGATCTGGCAAAATATAACCACCTGTAAAGCATATTTCTGCACATATTAAGAGAATTTTAATATATCTCACTGACTGATAAACTGTGCTCCTATTGTATGTGGAGTGGGGTACCTTAAAATGATCCACAATGACAAAGCCCTGCCCTCATCTTCACAGAAACAGTATTCGGTGTTTCTGTTACTTGTTTGGTGAATATCTGTCATTTTCAGAAAAGAAGACCTAGTTGGAAAGTTACATATGAGAACTGAAAGTAGAGTTTCCTGTTGAACTGGATTATGGATGGTAGGTTTTTGATTTTGTTGTTTGACTAAAATAATCTGCTAGTGCTATATGAAAACAACACGAGGATGCTTAATCAACCACTGACTGGAACGTGGTATTTTATTTTCAGATGGTGTCAACTACAGCTTGCTCAAAAGACCTTATGAACCATCTGTGATTAGGACACCTCAGGGGACCCAGACCTGGAAGCAACAGAGATGGTGAACACATGGTGAGTGTGATAATGTATTAGTTTGGGTAGGATGAAGTGGCGGTGTTCGATGATTAAAAAAAACAGCTGGGATGTTTGAAAAGCATATAAAAATCTAATAGAAATAAAACAATGACGCATTTCTGTGCTGCACATTATAAGTGAGATTTGTTTTTTGTATTGATTACATTTTTTAATAGCTGCAGCCTGCATGGCATACCACAAGACTTCATTGTCCTTTTTGCCACACAAGTATAAGAATTTTAGCATTAAGAGGTGAAAAGGCTATAAAATTATGTCCAGGTCTACAAAATTGCACTGCTCTAAAGTCTCCAGATGATGGTGCCCTTGGAGAGGATTACTCCTTCACACCAAACCGGTAGTGGGCCTTTTCGCTTGCTTTTCAAAAGATACTTTTGCGACTACTTTAAAATAATATTAATAATAATTTCAATGCATGTTAAATTTTCATGCGCAGTACCATTTGAGGAAAAGAAAAAAACATGTTTTTGCAAGTATGAGCTCTCAGCACGATAGTATGAGGGTGGCGTAAGCTGCACAATATGGCTACAAAGTATCTTATATGTAATGTTATTGCGAACCCAGTAAATTCAGATGTAATCATACTCACTCTTTTATGAGCACAAAAAACCACAATACCAGTAAAGTGGGAGGGCTTAGTTTGTGCTATAGTTGCGCAGTGTGAATGATGCTTGCAACTCTTGATATGACTGCAAGGTCCTGTTTCAATCAGTGGCGTCAGCCGGACGCACGACACCAACTTAAACTGCTTCACCTTCTTCTCCCGAACAACGTAAACATTGAGCTGCAAAGCGAAGCACTGCGGACCTACTTTTTGTGGGGGGAGGTTTTAATTTGAAAGTGCTTCGCTGGATTTGAAGAATATCCCTCGTCGTGTCACTTTGAGGGTCCGACGGACAGACGGATTTTTTTTTCGCTTTTACCACGAATTGGAGATTTAAAAAAAAAGAAGAGGAAGAAAAAAAGTTTTCTTCTCTTATTTTGGGTGGTTCGAAAAGGAGACCCGCCTATGACCTTACCCTCTTACATTAATGCAACATTTACCGGATACAGGGTTATTTGATACAGTGTCTGGATCTTTACCGACTTGGAATTATTCCTCTTTTCTTTGAATGCGTTGCAAATATGATGATGTCACCGAGGCCACTTTTTCCTGAAGTTATGGCGGAGCACAACTTTTTTAACTTCTCTTGGTGAGCATATACAGGCTACTGGCCCCTAGCATTGCTACTCTTTGACTCATGTTTGAAGTGCTAACTCTTTAGTTAAAACCGCTTCACCACGACTCGCATTACCAAAGAAATGAATCGTTTGAGCAAGAGAAAATTGAATGGAGGGCGAACGGAGCCGTGCAGTGAAGTTTGACGATATAGTCCGCGTTTGACGGCCTTCAGGCAATTCCATAGTTATAACTGGATCAACCAGGCCTTATAAAACACGTAACTTCTAATAGTTGCTGTAGCAGAACAAAGCACTCACGCACTTCGGTTATAGCCGTACCTTCTTGTCTTTTTCAGCAGCACGTTTTTATTTATTTGGACAAAGTTCAAAACTCAAAAGTAAAGTGATCCCCTCAACCTAACACCTACAAATAATGCTAACCTGCTGAGATTGCTCTCACCTACAATTGCGACTTTGGATACTTGTCACAGGATCTTATGTGGATGCACCACTGATGTGGGCTTGTGTTGCTTAGACTGACTTGCTATGAAGAACAGATCAAAGCTGATGGGAGTAAAATCTTAATTATTCTAGATTTGGCAAACATGCTTTCTCTTGAGGCTCTTTCCTGGATGGGTGACAGCACTTGTTTTGGACACAGTTCCAGCAGCATGGTGGGGAAGGTGGCCCAGCCACAGTTCTGCAAGTTCCTGCTTTTCTGTACTTCTGAAAAACAAACAAACAAACCTGTGTACCTGCTATGACAGCTAACCAGTGCTAACAGGGCTTTGTTTAAGTGACACCACAGAAAATTAGGGTATACCTACTAAATGTGATGACCTGTGTAAAGCGCTATAGTTTATATTGAAAGCAGCACAAGGGGAGTGGGGGGGCAGTAACCTATTTGTTTGTGGTGGGTACATACACCTTGAGTTGTAAGGAGTCCCAGTTGACATGAAAACTACCCTTTTTTAATTTGTTTCAATTCATCCTGTGTTGAAATAATTGTGAACCTTGTCTGTGAGTAACTGTGACTGACCCCTGTTAGAGATTTTGTTGGTTTTAATATAGTATAGTTAGTCTACATTTCTTTTACAAGACTAAATGGCAAGACTACTAAATGATACATTTAAACCAAAATGTGGTTTTCTGTAACTCAAATAACCACTAATTTGATGCTAACCGAAAGATTCCTTTTACGTTTCCTGTCACACTTTAAGGCATCCTGCTTAGATACCCTTCATATCAGCATTGGGCCCAATCTTGCTATAATCTAAGAAGTCTGCACTCTTTGAGGTTATATTTAGTGATTGCAGCAAAAAAGTTGTCATTGCATTAACCAGTTATGTCTTTGTTGTGGTACCTTTGCATTCTGTGTCACCATTTCATTCAGTTGTAGATGGCATGCATACAAGTCAACTGTGCTTGTCTCTATTAAAAAAAAAAAAAACTAAACAAAAAAACAACCTTAAACTGCATGGCTGAATGTTTGATTTTCAGTACAAGCAGGTTAATACTCAGTTCTGTCAGAAAGATAAATGGTCAGGTGCAGCTGATGTCTTTCATGTTCTTTAATTTGCAGGCTTTTCTACTGTCTTCTTAATCTTTTATTTATTCATCTTGTTTATTTTTTTACATTTCAGACTATTGTAAGCACTTGGCTTTACTAATGGCGCACCCTCAGGGAGTGTGGAAGAGCCTGAGCAACGGTTTTGGAATGAAGGACTCTCCGTTTGAGGGCCCCTGCCTTTCTCCGACCATAGTCCAGGGCTATCCCTGCCAGCGTCGCTCCTCAGATGACAGCAAGATGCCCGACTCAAAGGCTAGCAGCACTATCCGTGTCTACCTCCCGAACCAGCAACGCACTGTGGTGAGTTGATTTCTATTAACGGTGACGTACTGGTGCTTCAGAAAATTTCACCATCATAACTGCAAATAGCAACAGTTCAAAAGTATTGTACTGGTATAAAACTACTCATGGCAATATGGAACATCACAAAAAAATAACTGATTTCTCTTTTGGTATTTTTTGTCATCTCAGGTAAACGTGCGACCAGGTATGACTCTTTACCACTGCCTGATTAAAGCACTGAGGGTGCGGGGCCTGCAGCCTCAGTGCTGCGCTGTCTTCAGGCTGAATTCAGGACAGGGGAGGTGAGCTCAGGACTGCTGTCGATTTTCAAAGCACGGGTAATGAGAAGCAGAGCTAAGTGTAGCTGCTTTTTTAGATATCTCATTCCCTTTTTTTTTTTCCCTCCCTCAGTAGAAAATCACGGATGGATTGGAATACCGATTCCACTTCACTAATTGGGGAAGAGCTGCAGGTGGAGGTTTTAGATCACGTCCCCTTGACAACGCATAATTTTGTGAGTACCCAAAAGCACTCAAAAGTATCCTCAGCTCTCAAGAGAGTGTCACTGTTAAAGAAACAAATGAATATTTATCCCTGTCTGTTTCAGGTTCGCAAAACATATCTGAAACTAGCGTTCTGCGATATTTGCCAGAAGTTCCTTCTGAATGGTTTCCGTTGCCAAACATGTGGCTACAAATTCCATGAGCATTGTAGCACCAAAGTGCCCACAATGTGTGTGGACTGGATCAATATCAGGCAACTCTTGTAAGTATATGAAAGCGTGTAAACAACTTGTCCGTATTTTTGTATGTTACATCATAAGTAATAGCTTTTGGAATTGTGTGTGTGTGTGTGTATATATGTGTGTATATATGTGTGTATATAT
>NW_005187637.1:80166-113097 GCF_000239375.1 Pundamilia nyererei | reverse complement strand
AGGTTTTATTGATGCTACAGTTTTTACATGTAGGCCTAAGCTCATATACACAGTTTTGCATGTTTGTGCTCAGTTACTTGCATTTTGCATGCAGGCTGTGGGTAATCTTTTTGAGATCTTTATCAATGACACTGAATAGATGAGCTATTTCCCCTTACAACCACTGTCCTGTGTAGCCGTCAGCTTTTACTTGATTAAACACTGGTGTGTTTGCACGAACACTTTGTTTCTGTCAGATTGTGTCAAACGCCCGGCGAGTGCAATGCCCCGTCTGTGCCACCGCCTTCGTCCCGGCGTATGAGAGAGTCTTTAACGCGGCTTCCAAGGTGAGTCTCGGTATAATTTGCACTCTTAGCGTTATTTTCAAATAAAACTCAAATTGTTATTGTATCTACCCTTTTCTGAAAAAGCCTAAAACAACTTCATTTTTAAAAGGCTTCTCTGAAATGTTTTAATATATTTTACACCCTTAAAAACAATGACACGACAATGACAGAACGAAACATTAAAAAACAAAACAGCAGTCGAAACCCTGTGTTGATTTTGGCTGATACCTGCATGTTACCACCTGCAGATCACTTGGATAGTTTCAGTCTATTAGCAGCATGTGTATCATGTCACTAGCATGCATTTGTATCAAAGTGCGTGCGTGTGTGTGTGTGAGAGAGATAAACAATATGGGGTTTCAATTATGTAAACAGCTTCATGGAACTAGCAGAAGAAAGCAGAAACCACAGGGAACCTTTAAGTTCATAAGGTGTAAAGGCTCTGATCATGAATACATATGTGCTGTTTGAAGGGTTTTTTTTGTTTTGTTTTGTTTTTTTGTTTGCTTTTGTCCAGCGTTTGTTTTGGGGGTTTTTTCCCTATCAGGCATTGTTTGATGTTGTAGGGAGAGCTAATAGTGCAGGCTGCTACTTGCAACTAGATGAGAAATATAGAAAGAAAGTACTTCAATAATTATTAAGATGTTAATATTGTATGCATGCGTGTTTGGGAGAGTGATGCTGTTGGATGGCTATACTGTAAAATCACAGTTGGTGTGATGTTCTTATTTCTACCTGAACCGTAATCTTAATTACATTAAATCTTGTTTTTGAATGACGTCCTTGGCTTTATGAGGGCTTAACCAGTCCAAGGGCTGAAGGAGCCCGGTGTGAAAAGAATCTGTTGTTTCAGTAGCTCTTAAAATGGCTAAAAAGTGCTCTGAGCTGCCAAATTAGCACTTACAAAGTATCAAGTTGTTCCATGTAGAGCACTCCCCAGTGCTCTTTTGAAACATAGTGGGATATTGCCAAAAAGGGGATTGTGCTCAAAGAGTGCTCTCCATGTTTGTGGGTGTGATATAATATGATCTCTGTTTATATACGTCATTGAGCTGGGGTCCTGCTGTCCCAATTTTAACCAGCAGCTACAATACATTACAACTGGTTCGGTAACAGTGGGGTGTACCAAGAGGCTTGAATAAATTAAAAAAAAGGAAGCTTTCATTCATGCAAAATTGTGATCATAAATTTGTGGATATTTGAACTTGGGTTCAAATGATTTGTTTTTCCTGTAAGTGAACATCTTAAGTGAGTTATGTTTTTTAGATGTTAGTGAGCTTTGTTCTCTTCAGCTGAGCCAACGCTGATCTTGGCAAATATCAAGGACAAAATACCTCTGAATTTCAAGTTTGCCAAAAATGGCATGAGAAGATGGCTACAATGCAATTGGCTAACAACTACTTCCCTGTAATGTTTTTTTTTCTTTCTTTCTTTTTAATTTCCCTTTGTTTTGTTGTTGTAGTTACAGTATGGTATATTGTATATGACTTTGTTTGTTGGGCATCTGTTGTTGGTAAAAACTGTGAGTTGGGAAAGGGAATGGAAGAAAAATGACAGAAATGAAACCAGAAAGGCTCTAGACTAACTATAACCACACCCAAGCTTGGCCCAAATTTTAAAGAAGTTACAGAATTCAGTTTGTGTTTCTTTTAAATGTCAGTGGTTTGTGCCATCTGAAGCACTGACATTTAAAACCACCTGATTCTTAATATATAAAATTTTGTTCTCCCTCACAGCTCAGCCTACCGTTATTCCACCCCTCATGCCTTCAACTACGCACCACCCACTGGTGGCGGTCTCTCCCAGAGGCAGCGCTCCACTTCTACACCAAATGTCCACATGGTTAGCACTACTCTGCCTGTAGACAGCAGCGTGATCGAGGTAACTACACACCAAATGGGCCCCTTGGGTGCTCCTGTAGGTTCAGGCTGTCACTCCTAAAATATCTTGTGCTTGCAAGTGTTCTTGGCCTCCATTCCAATGATCTTTGAGTTGCTTTTCTTTTTCCTACTTATCTACCTGAGTGTTAGCTAAGCCACTCAGAATGGCTTGGTCTGTTTTTCAGCCCGATAGCATCCTGTTTTAACAAATTTTATTATCTGTGACAATTGACTTCCCCCTGGTTCGTTCTAGCTTCTGCTTTATTGCAGCTGCTGTTCTTGCATAATCGGCTCAATCATTTTGAATGCTTTGTAGATCTTTTCCCCAGTTTCTGTCCAGGTAAAACCTGGAAATCCATTTTGTCTTTGTTCTTTCCTCACTTTCCTTTGCTCTGTCCCTTTGCCTCCTGTCTCTTCACTGGCCTGTTGTATTGTACCCTTCTGGGGAGTAGCTAGACTGCCTGAATACCTCCCCCAGCTCCTGGTGCCATAGATTCTGGCTGAAGAGGAAAGTAGGTATTGTGCACTTCTCCCAGTCTTTTGTTGAGGCCTCACCTGAGAGTCCAGAAAAGGTTAGAAAGCAGAGTGTCTGTGTGCAGTCTCAATGGCATGCCTTGCAAGCAGGCTATCTGCATTCACATCTCTTAGATGTACTGTCAAACCATGAGTGACAGCACAGCACAAGGCCTGGTGTTTGCACAAGCTAACAAAACTTTGCTTGTGGTTTTCTTTTTTTCTTTGTCTCTTTAGGATGCAATGCGTGATCATGACTCGGGTAAGTCTGCATTTCATTAGCTTCATGTCATGTACTTTTGTGTCTTCTTCCTCACTTCAGTTTCCTATTTTGTTGTGCAAAACAAAAAGTTCACAAATTATTTTGACTAACTGAATATCTCGCGATCTCCTGCTCCCTCTAGTGTTTTGTTGATATGCTCACTGAGCATTAACTACCATCATGGGTGAAAAGAGTAGGGATGGGAATTGATAAGATTTTCACAATTACGATTCCATTTTTGATTCTGTTTAACAATTTGATTCTTTATATCGATTCTCCTATCGATTCTTATTTTTTTTAAAAAGGAGAACACACAGGTCGATTAACTTAGAACTTTGTTTTATGTCTTCTCTTTGAACAAGATAGAAATTTAGGAGTAGCATGGCCTTACAAACCCAACAGTGAGATATTAAGAGATCCACAGCCTTTGATGGGGTGTCACGGGTCCACAGGGGGAAAAAAATGTGAATGTAAAATATTAATAAAATAAATATTCTTCTGTAGCAATAACAAAGTATAACATAAATTATTCTGTAACAATTACACAAGAATATCCAGTAATGTCCCTGCCTACAATTAAACACATTCACTTACTGAAAATCGGGGCATCTGCTGTGGCAAATGGGTGCAAGGCTTTGACCACAAACTTAGTCACTGCTCGCTGACATTCGTCTATCCTGGCCTGAAAGGAGACGCTACCGGTAGACTGCAGCGACAACTGCCAGCATCTGAGCCAGCCAGACTCTGTCACTCTCATCGTGGTCATCTAAATGCACAGTAAAGGCAGGTTTTGTAATAAGGCCGATCGCGCTAACATAATATGCACTGTTAGTTGATTATTTACCTGCCATGTTAACGGGAGAGGACGTGCAAACATTACCGCCGCTGCTGGGTTGAGATTCACGAGTCTGGAGCGGAATTAAAAACACGAGATTCATTTAAAGTTATCCTGTGTTTTGTGAGCAAATGCTTTTGCATATTCGTAGTGTTTCCTCCCTTTAATGAAATATCTACTTTGCAAGTATTGCAAGTTGCCCTGTTGTCATCCGTATAACCAAACTTTTGAGCGTTTGTGCCGCTTAGGTGCCATGTTTCCTGTCAGCTAAATGACGCTACGCAACGTGGTGACGTCATTCGAGGCGACTGGAATCGATAAGGGAATCGTTTGCAAAAATGGCAAACGATTCCAATTAATTGAAACAGTGGGAACCGGTTCTCAACAAGAACTGGTTTTCGATTCCCATCCCTATAAAAGAGTGAACTTGATGAGATGCCTATATAACACATAACCTGGATCCATATCATTCACTAAGTCTTCTATGCTTAATTCCTATATACTCTTTTGCTTTGTATTCCTGAAGCGGGGAGTTCACCCAACCAGAGTCCTACAGGCTGGACCCAATCCCAATCCAAAACTCCTGCACCTGCCCAGCGAGAGAGGGCCCCATCCCTCAACACTCAGGACAAAATTAAAATAGTAAGCTTTGTTTTTTTTTTTGTCTTGTATATTTAATGATATCAGACAGTTTGGTGCACTCTTGATTTCCCCTTCAGAATGAAACCTTATGATTAAGGTGTATTTCTGCTTTGTATGACATCAGTTGCATCTTTTTGATTCCTGTTTACTCAGAGGCCTCGGGATAAGCGTGACTCCAGTTACTACTGGGAGATTGAGGCCAGTGAGGTTTATCTGCACTCCCACATTGGTTCCGGCTCCTTCGGAACTGTATTCAAAGGAAAATGGCATGGTAGGAATGAGCTGCAGATGCTACGCACCATCACGTGTATCACTTCCCAGAGTTTCCTGACAGAAAAAATAAACAATAAGCAGAGTGAATGCAGAATTGCTGGTCATATGGGTTTGTGGATTTCATTATTATTTTTGCTGTAGGTGATGTAGCAGTAAAGATTTTAAAGGTGACAGACCCTACACCAGAGCAGTTCCAGGCATTCAGAAATGAAGTGGCAGTCCTCAGGTGAGAGTGCATAAAAATGTTTTTCTTACCAGCATTAAGATTTTCAGGTGTTTTTAATATTTTATATTTTTGACTTCTTATTGAGTCATCTACATTTCAAATGTTTTTCTGATCTTTGATATGGTGATTTCCTCTTCCTTTCTGCATCTGGTCACAGGAAAACACGACATGTCAACATCCTGTTGTTCATGGGTTATATGACTAAGGACAACCTGGCCATTGTGACACAGTGGTGTGAGGGTAGCAGCCTCTACAAGCACATACATGTCCTGGAGACAAATTTCAAGATGATCCAGCTCATAGATATTGCCAGGCAGACTGCTCAGGGCATGGAGTAAGTTGTACAGAATCTCACTTCTTTCTTAAAATCAAATCGACAATAACTGGGATATAATTATTTTTTTCTTCATTTTCAGCTATCTTCATGCAAAGAACATCATTCACCGAGACATGAAATCAAACAGTATCCTTTCTATTGGTTTTTCAGTGTCTGTTAATGGGGAAAAAAACCCCAAAAAAACAAAAACGTATCCACCTGGTGTACAGGATGTGTTTTTCCTCAGTGTAATTCCTTGACTGTTGTGCAGACATTTTCTTGCATGAAGGGCTAACAGTAAAAATTGGTGACTTTGGTCTTGCTACGGTGAAAGCAAGGTGGAGTGGCTCACATCAGGTCGAGCAGCCTTCTGGATCCATTCTTTGGATGGTTAGTAACACCATATGGTGCTGATCCAAAGTTACATTTTTTAATTATCATCTAATGATGCAATTATCATCTTTTTAAAAAAAATGATCATAGATTATATAAAGCATTGGAACAAGCTGGGACTGTCAGTCATTGAGGAATAAGATTATTTTAACTATGTTAAAGTTTGAAAGTTCATCCCTAAGAACTTAATTCCGCTGTAGCAACAAGTGGGCTATGTTAAGGGACTTGATGAGTTGTGATTAGATAGTAGCATTAAACCAACTATTCATCTATTTAAAAAAACCTGACTTGGTTTCTTTTTCTATGTTTACAGGCTCCTGAGGTTATCCGGATGGAGGATAATAATCCTTACAGCTTCCAGTCTGATGTCTATTCCTATGGAATTGTTCTCTTTGAGCTCATGACGGGAGAGCTCCCATACTCCCAGATAGGAAATAGAGATCAGGTAAAGATGTTTAAATGTATTACACTAATGGTTTAAGAGTATATCACTGCATCTTTGATGACATTAAAGAACTTAAGTCTCTTTTGTCATGCAAATAAAAGTCACTTGGCTAGAACATTGATTTTGTTAGACATAGTGTTAACTTAAGGGTTCCAGTGCTGTATGCCTGCAATCAGACACATGTCTAAGCTGTAGCTCTCTGCAAACCTAGGCTAGAAGGTGGTGGAAAGACACTGTGTCACTGTCTGAAGGGGGTTGTGGAGCTGGCCCAAGGCCCACTGTGGAACAGAGGCGAGCGCCATGGAGCCACTGGCCTAATTTTAGACCCCGTAACACAACCCTGTATGTGTGTGAGAAAAGGGGAGCATGGGTGTGCATATGTGCATCTTTAGGTGTTTTTGTCCTCTCGTAGACCATGAGTCCTGCCCTGGGTCATATGTGGCGTCTTACTGAATTTACTTCACTGTGTTTGTATTCAGATTCAATTAAAGCCTTTGCACAGTGCACCCGTAAATCTTGTGATCCACTATTCTTTTCTGTTCTCCTTGATACTGTAGCATGACTTTGAACTGTGCTGATCTGGCAGGCACATAGAGTACGTGTCATCCTTTATCTCTGCAGCATCGCGCACTCATGCCATATCTTTATCTGCAAGATGGACTGATCAAGCACTGATCAGTCGTCCACTACAGATGTACTGGCTTTAATCAAATTTTCAGTTCTAAAATACTTTAAAATGTGATTGCTGTTCTACTCGGTCTGCTATTTCTGACTTTCCCGTTAGATTATCTTCATGGTGGGAAGAGGCTATCTATCTCCAGACCTCAGCAAGCTCTATAAAAACTGCCCCAAAGCCATGAAAAGGTTGGTGGCTGACTGCACCAAGAAGTCCAAGGATGAGAGGCCACTCTTTCCACAGGTGAGCTACTCTCATGGCAGTTGTAGATCATCAAGCTCAATTGTTAGCGTTTTGTTTAACCCTGTTTAAATCTCTCTTTTTTTTAAAATTTAGATCTTGTCCTCCATTGAGCTTCTCCAGCATGCCCTCCCTAAGATAAACCGCAGTGCCTCAGAACCGTCCCTGCACAGAGCCACTCACACTGAGGATATTAATGCCTGTACTCTCACCAGAGTGCCTGTTTTTTAGAGGCTCAGACAGCACTACCCTTCCTCCTCGGCTTCCGCTCACCCACCTCCTCTGCCTCATCGACTTATATGAATTAGCTCAAACATTCAGTATTCCCAAATTCTCCATAAAGATGCTAATGTAGCTCGACAGATACATATCCAGTCATACAAGACATAAATTACATACATACATGCTAATCAGTAAATTGTGTAAGAAAAAGAGGAGAGAGGGAAGTGCATCTGCAACTACGGAAGGGATTGATTAGTGTTGGATTGCATTTGGATGTACACATGAAGAGGATGGCATAAGATACGTCAAGGTGATGTCTTGGTTATCACCATATATATTTTAAATGTATGCCAGGGCTTCATGCTGGCATTGGATTTGGTATAACTTGTAAATAAATGCACGCACACCTACCTAAGACAACCATGAATGGACATTGAAGAAAGCTCAAGACAGATGTTTCTCTCAGTTTGGGCTCTGTGATGTGAAGCCTGTTCTCCTACCAGAATGTTCTGTTCTCTGATGAAAAGGACTTTTTAAGCTTACCTGCCTTAAGAGGAAATGAAGCCTGGATTAAGATCCTGCACAACTTCACCTCCTCCTGTTATCACAAAGCAGTTGGATGTAGTCCATTTAGTTGCACAGTAGTAGTTGATTTATGTTTTTATTTTTTTGCGTTGTCTTAAATGATAATGGAGTAGACGTGGGGGGATTTTTGTCTTTGTGTTGTTGTTGACTTCTTTTAATTGTCTTTATTTTTTGGGGTCCTTTTGGATGAATTATAGTCTGTCAGACAGCTGGCATATGTGATGTTGGATACATGCACATTCTTCAAAGCAAAAACAATGGATATGTTTCAGCAGTCTGCACAAAGGTGTCATACCGATACCCACACGTCTTTATCACTTCTTACATTGTTAGGTTATGATGAGCTGGACATTAGGCAGTTGTCTTAAATATTTAAAATTCTTTGGAAACTAATTTGTATTTGGTTACCATGTCACTTTCAGGCAGTTAAATGTTTTATTGTGAACTTGGTGAGAAAGTTGTTTATTTGATATTTTAATAAAAATTAAGTTAAATTCCTTTGCCAAAATAGACTATATGGATCGTCTTTGTAACTCATATGGACATGTAGGTAGTTCTGTGAGATTTTGGACCGTAACATATTTTATTAATTGTTTTTTGCCTCCACAGTGGGTTTTTCAATCACTCATATGTGATAGAAGTATAGACTTTCAGCTTTAATACAGAAATTTGTATTAGCTGTTGAAGAATTAGTCATTTTTATATACAATCCTCTACTTAAGTGAATGGACAGTTGACTGTTTCACCTGTTACTTCAATATTCCTTGACAAGTTAAGCTGATAGAAGATTATTTCAACTTGTATTTATATACTGTTCATTAGAGCACAAAATATGCCAGTGAAAGAGGCCATCATTAAACTGAAAAACCAAAATAAATCACAAAACATTTGTAGGAATCTGGTACAATCTTTACAAGAAGAAATGCACAGGCCAGTTCAGAAACTTCAAAAGGCCTGAAAAACCACAGACAACAAAGTGATTGCAGAATTTTATATTTTATAAAGAAAGACCACAATATCTAACCAAGTGAAAAATACTCTTGAGGCAGATGTGTCATTGTCAAAGTCAATTAAGAGATGGCTTCATGAATGTAAATAGAAACTGTTGAAAACAGTTTAAACTAGTTGCTCTGAAGAACTGGAAAGAGAGTTTAAACTTTGCCAGAAAACCTCTAAGAGCCTCCACAGCTCTGGAAAAAAAATCTTTGGCTAGATGAAACTACCAGATTCATTTGTACCAGAATTGTAGGAAAAGAAGTGTGGACGAGAAAAATATCTACCACATTATCTGTCAAACATGGTGGAAGCAGTCTTCAAGGATGAGCATATAAGGCTGCCGATGAAACTGGTTCATCAGTGTTTATTGATGATGTGTACAGGGTTACACACCCTGCTCAGATTCAGCCAAATGCTGCAATGCAAAGCTAATTGGGGGGAACTTTGCACTGAAAATGGATAAAGACCAAAGCAAACTGTAAAAGAAACTCGAGTGTTTCAAGCCTGAGAAATGTTATGTTCTTCAAGGGGCCAGAGCATGGTTTTCAGTTACTGAAGACAAAACAAAAGGCAGAGACACAAACAAGCAGCAACAGAAACCAGCTGGAGTGATGCTTATGGGTTCTAGACTTCAGGCATTCATTGGGTGAATTTTCATGAAGGTTTTAAAAAAAAATTCTATGTATATTTGAAATTATATTAGTTTGTCCAGTTACTTTTAAGTCTCTGAAAATGGGGGATGGGGAGGAAATGTACAAAAAATTGAAGCCATCCTTCAGCAGTAAATTTGATTTTTGCTAAATCTTTTGAATTCAAGCTGAAAGTCTGTGCTTCAATCACTTCCCAATAGTTTGATTTAAAATTCACTATGGGAGTGTACAGAGACAAAGTTACAAAAAAAAGACTCGACCAAAACTGCATATTGATTAAAAATACTTTTAATTCCAGCAATGAAAGCAGGTGATGTAGACATTATTATTATTGCCTTAGTTCTTGTTCACTAGCACGGCAAAATCCCACACATGTGTAAGAGTTTGTGGCATGTTTGCTGTAGCAGTGGCAACTTGCTGCAACCTCACAGGGGATACAGTCCAGACACGCCACCAAGGGATTGGCTGATGACACTGTGCACTGTATAGCCACTGGCAGACTCAGTGGAACAACAATCATTCAGCAAGGGAGGGACATGTGGTGGAAAGAGAGAGGACAGTTATTTTGTTTTAGTGTAAACACCCAATGTGCAGTTCCTGCTGGGCAGGACCACTTAATTGGTTTAGTCCCAAGAGCAAATTTATAGTAAATATAGGGGGAAAATGACCATGCTCTAAATGTGGAAAGTTTTGTTTGTATGTGGCCCTTTGCATTGAAGACAGCAGGAAATAAGAGGGAAGCTCTTCAAGTTCTTCTTTTGTTTTCCTTTAAATGATGCCCAGCACGGGGGAAATACAGAATGACGTGATCAAAGCAACACAACAAGAGCAAACTCTTAGGTCAACCACTAGTCATCTATTTTTACAACTGCTATATGTGTTTATCTGTTCTATTTCTGCAACCTGACAAGCCACACAAGCTGGTTAAAATGAAGTCAACAGGTCCTAACTGCCCTACTTTCTTGGATTACAATAGCACCATCTACTGGTTTTTCCTAGGTGTTGATAGTTGTCAGTAGAGGAAGATGTAATGTCATCAGAAGGTATGTACTTTATCACAAAACATCCCCACTGGACAAATATAAATTGCGATATCACGATACACATTAATATTTTTCTGATGTAGCAGGGTGAGATGAGTCTGCAGTAGTTTCCTTTAAAACTACTACTTTAGACGGTTTAGGTATGTGGGTCCAAGGACCGAAATGTATCTTCTTCTCTTTTTTTCTTGGTCACAAATTTTTTTTTAGGTTAAATTTATTTATTTATTTATTTATTTATATTGGTAGAAATGTCCTCACTCATAGACATCTGAATTAACCGGATAATCTTTTTGGTGAGGGCTCACATGCTAAAAAGGTTTAAAAGAATGTTATTCATTGCCAGTGCACAAAAGAGTATTAAGAAAATTTTTTTGTTTATTTGTGAATAAAATTGGAATTTTGTGCTAAAATTCAAAATCCTATTTTAAGAAAAAAGTTGAAATGTGGAGATTAAATCTGTTGTTTCAAGTCAAACATCTACCACAGATTATACATTCTATAAAATGCCTTGTGTGCATGAGTTAGTGAAATTGTACTTCAGAATCCGTATTGGTAACAGGGAAATATAGGTTTAAACAGACAGAAACGAGAAATACTTTGAGGTAAAATACAGTTAGAATACAAGCATTTGAACTTGTAACGTAATGTAGTGTAATGAACTGCCACTGTAGGTATAAAGAGAGCAACATAATAGCTGGTCTACAAATGTTTTTCCAAAACCTTTTAAGAAAGAATATGAAACCTATTGAATCATCCAAAGCAGAACACCAGAAGCCATCACTGCCCTTTAGACAGAGCTAATGTAAGAAAAAACAAAACAAAACAAAGCCTATTAATAATGCTTTGTGATGAAAAATGTCCATTAAAAAATTCACGAGGAATCAATCATATGTGGATAAGCCATGGATCACAAAGGGAATAGAGAGTGCATGTATAAAGGACGATGCACTATAATAGGATGTTTTTAAAAGTAGAACTAAGTAAAATACATTAAAATAAATAAATATTTAGTGACTCAGTGAAAGGGAATAATTACAAGATATTTTAGCAGTAACTTAAGAAACATGGACAGTTCTTGACACAAGTTGTGAAAAAGCAAACTATCCTAATTACACTGTAAAAATAATATAGCTAAAACTAAAGATCTTAATAGTTAACCTGTTCTTTTTTTGTAATTGTTGGCTATAACTTAGCTAATGAGATTGTGGAGTAGAGGAGAAAAGATGTGAACTTATGCGAACTTAGGAAACATTAATTTAAAGAAAAGCAATAGTAAGGACAAATATGAAAAGGGGTGTATATCTATTCGAGGGGTAAACATGTGGAATAACTGTGACAAGACTGTGTAGTTCAGTATCTACATTTTTAAAAAAATGTTTAAAAGTCAGATGGTAACTAATATCATTGTTTATGACACATTTTATTTTTAAGTTTTACACCATCTGATAATTATTCTGAAATTATTATTTTCTTTGATCTTTGTTTTGGGAGATCTAGTTCAATAAAAAATGTTGCCATCTGAAATATGCTTTAAGTAAAAGGGGAAGCTGTAATAACCCTAAACTCCAGTCTACACCTTACAGCCTCCCACAAAGACAGGCGGGGCACAACAAGATGTATTCTAGAGTAATGCAGTTTCACAAACGACCTGAAAACATGTCGTACCAATCTTTGATTTATCTGACGTTGTCTGCCAGACAGCTACTTGCCTTTCTCTTTCAAGGGTTTTACCTTCAATAAATAATAAGTAATAATAAATAGAAAGCAATTAATTTCCTTTTTTAGCTGGATAGTTGATCGATGTATTCTTGTGATGCCAGTCTGTGAAAAATTGAAGGTACACTATGCAGCTCAAGTGGCTGGTTATGCAATCTTACAAACTAAGATACTATATATAGTCTTTTTGTACCTCAACTCCACCAGCAGATGGCAACAATAAAGCTCAATATTTCTGTTCCTTTATTCTTCAGTTGATTTACAGAAACATAACCAGTCACGTTTGAAACAAGCGCATTCTAGATCCAGCTCTTCACATAAGATGAAATATAACTTTTCATGGTCTTATATTATTGTAAACTGAATAAATTTAGATTTTTATTTGATAATAATATATTTGGTTTCATTACACATTTAATATATTTTTATTAGGTTTAAATTTTTAAGTAGGACTCAAGTAGGATGTCACGTTCGGCATTTGTGGTGGTAATGTGTTAGTAGTTTTTAATTAATTAATCTGAAAACAGTCAGCTTGATTGACAGGTCTGATTTAATTAAATGTATCCCCTTTATTCACATTTTTGGGAAAAAACAAAAAACATCTATATAACATGTTAGAATTGGGTGCAATTAATGACTTTCAGAGATGCTGCTGTTTATTGCAGGTCACTTTTACATGTTCCTTCATTAGTGGTGATCCACTGTGATCTTCACCAGATGGTCAGTGCAGCGTGCCCCTACAGGCCACAAAGTGTTCATGTTGAGCAGCAGCTTGGCAGACAGCTGGCAGGAGTCTGGACAGAAGCTGGAGCTTCAAGAACCCACATTCATTCCTCTTGAGTTCTTCAGAAGCTTCAACCGGCCAGGTCGGTCTGCTTGTAGTGAGGAGAAAGGACCATCTGTAAGTCTGACAAATGCTGCCTGTGGAACATATTTTATCTGTGGGAGACAGCTAATATTTGTTCAAACAGATAAAATTAATCTGCTGTGTGAATATTGATATCTTCTAAAGTAAACAACAGACTTGATAGTCATCTAACTCCAGTAGAATTCATAGCAAAGCTATGCATCTATTATAATGCAGGATGGCTTCTGCAGCCATGTCAATTATTCATGGATCATCTGTCGGCAGAAAAAATTATCAGTGCTGACTGCTGTTCTGTGCAGCCACTCATATCAGGAAGAGAATGAACACACCACAGCACAAATTAAGTGAAAAGAATGAAATATTATGTTCATGAAGACTTGATATAAACCTATTTAAGTATAGTTAAATGTTTAAAAATTTATAGAATGCATATTCCAAAAAGTGTTGTTGTCCTACTGGAGAATTTTTCTTTCTGCTCACCTGATCTGAATCTGAGGTTGACACCGAATGTGTTTTTGTGACATCAAACGTGATCAGCCAGGCATGGTCTAACAACCATGGTCTGCAACATGTAAGACTCCAGGGTTAATCTTTTCAATCAGACCGCAGATGCTCTGTTATTTCAGTCTTTCAATAAGAAAACAGGACTAGAATGAGAATACAATCTAGTCCTTACTACTCATTACTTAATGCATAAGAAAGCTTAATAAGATACAAATAGTGGAATACTAATACAACTGAGCTGTAAATACAAGCGATGCATTTTTGTCCAAATTTTCTCACATACACCTCAAAGGTATGAACAGAGTTACAAATAAAAATTCTCCTGTAACCACTTTTTATGCAGAGTATTTTGTAATTATTGTAATAGTCATTTTATATCACCAGAAGACACAACAATGCAAGGTGCAAAAAGTACATATATGTCTATAACTGTAATATTGATGATAACAGGTGATGCTAGTGTATATAGGTCAAATATAACACTAGCTTTACAATCAGATAATTGAAAGTAAAATGTCCTCATAGTTACACTTGAAATACATTCACTGTGGGGAAAAAAACCTTTTGAGATTTCAGCAATTTTGTGATGATGCAAAAACTGAAAATGTACATTTTCATGTTTTCCATTCTTTATTTATATCGTTTTTTGTATATCTTGTTATGGCAGGCCTCAGAACACCAGGCACCTTTTCTGTTTATTTTGCAACATGTTGAATGATACAGGTTGAAAATTACTTCTTTTTTTTTTTTTCAGAAAATAAACTTCCTCTAGTTGCAGATGGGCTGTCTTCACTGAAAATGCAGAAAAAGCCTTTTTCTTTCATTCCAGAGGCACTCCTTAGAGATTGGGATTTACTGAAAAACAGGAAAATCACAACCTTTTAGGTGCAGAGTCAATCAGCATGTGTGTGGTTGTGTGTGAATTCATGCAAGAGTATATTTGCTCTCTGAATAACTGAAAACCAGAGCCCTGATGTGAGCATTGATGACAGAATCTATGTATTCCTATTTCATCTTTGGAGGTCATTGTGGTTTTTCCTCACTGTCATGCTCTTTTTTTTTTAGTGGTTTTGGTGATTTATAGCTCTGTGTAGATAGGTAGAAGTGTTTTTATGGAGAAACTGAAGTGTTGGCTTCAATCCTGGAACTTGAGTGCACTGAAAATATTAAAGTTTTTGAATCTTAAGTGTCTACCTTAGACTTTCTTGGTGCAGTGTCTGAAAAAATCTGCTATGCTTTGTTTTTTTTTTTTTTAAACACTTTACATTTGAGGATGAGCTTTAGAGCAGGTGTTTGTGAAAATAATAATTATGATTGTAACAGCTATGGAGACAAAATGATAAATGAAAGCTTCATATGTGTTCATATGTAGAGTAGCCAGTTCTCCATGATTACCGTTTTATTTATTAACTTGTCTGATACAAATAAAATATCCCACATTCTCAACATATAAGACAAACAGCACAATATGAAGGCACAAAGCAGAGGAGATGTGTTATCACCATCTCTTTCACAATACAGATATAATTTCATGCATTGGAAGCATCGCAGTATGTGCACTTAGCAGCTGAACTTTTGCCCACTAGACTGTGTAATTTAGATGAGCCTGTCATATTACCCAGTGTTGCCATAATGAATAAAATTAATAAAATCGTAACACATACGAGGACACAGACCAAGCATGTATTGCAAAGGAAGCTTTATTGCCAGTGACAGAGGTTGAATTTCCAGAGAGGATTTTTTCCCCTCTACAATATATTGTCCTCTGATCTTGATACGAACAGCTCAACACTGGCCTCAGAAGTACCACGGTCTTTAACTCATACAGTTCACTAGGTCTGACGACACAAGTTCCACCTCAACACAGTGACCAAATAATCACAATCACCGACCAAGGCGTCACCATGCAGCTATTACTGATGGGGTACCTCTGCATGTTCTTCCTTTGAAAATCATTGTCATGGCATACTTCCTATTAAACTGAACAACACATCCAATAAGCCGCAGGCATGGCTTTTACAAGGACACGCTCACAGTTACAATGGCACTTTATACAACTTAGAAAAAGACTGCACACAGAACTTGCTGAACATGTTTTATACTGTTGTAACAAACAAATTGTTGGAAAATGGTGCGGATTTATTTTTTACAGTTGATTTGGTTGCTTTTTAGCTGTTACACCATTTATTGTATTGGATATGCGAAATGTCTTCCACACAAAAGCCACTGGACAACGATCGATTGTGTAAAAAAAACAAAACAAAACCCAACAACCCACTTGTCTAAACACAATTTAATGCATGGATGGCTATAGCTTTGTCGTATCAATTTGATGATTGGTTGGATTAAAAAAAATACATTATTGTTCTAAAAGAGTCAAAATGAATAAATAAATTATTGCAACTTCCAACATCTCACAGGAATCTTTGAATGGCAGTAATGGGGACACAGTACTACTACCGGAATCCAGACTAAATCTCAGAGCACTTGCACTGTTGTCATGGCAACACCTCCAATGATAGCTGATCTCCAGAGTGAGAGTAAGGAATGGAGGGGGCAAATCATACATTACACAGCTTTTTATTATCAGAAACAATGTCTGCCTCCACACAACAGCTTGAATGCAGCGTCAGTTCACTGCTGTGTGACTTACAACAAGCAATTTGAAAACATAACTGTTATCTTGGAGCGCTCAGCTCTGATTAAATTGCACACTCCGTGTGACAGCCGCAGAATTAACGGTCTCATCACTGGTACTTACGTTGTGGGTTACTGGAGTGCAAAGACTGATTAAAAGTAACCGATATGTTCTTTGGTTCAAAATATATAGAAGTTGTCTGTAGACACCTGCACACCTTCTGCATAATAAAATCATCAATACATCTTAGACTAATTCTATTATCGATTAAATATCTATTAAAACTCTGTATAATCTCTTTTCTAGTGAAACTAGTAATGAAAAAGAGAAAAAAAAAAGATTTTGGAAAGGCAATATACTGTATGTCTCTACTGTATCTCTACACTTTATCCTGTACAACTTATAATATGCATTTCTTATGACACATTCACAATGCATGAATCACAGGGAACACAGCTTAGATAAATACAGCGGTGTAACAGCGATGTTACGTGAACATCCCACTTGATCAGACATTTATAACTGACTTGCACCTGCCTTTCTATCAATCATGCAAAACAAATAAAAAAAACCTCTATTTATTAGTATTAGTACGAAAATAATCACTACTACAGCCATACACACCCACTGTTTACATATTGAGATATACACAAGTTTCAAACTGTACAATCTTCCACAGTTTGAACAATATCTAAAGGTACACACCAAAACAAAAAGAAAAGGAGTGGGAAGGGCAAATGAAAGATCCATAGCTGGGTTAAACGAGTAGCACAGAGCAGCACCGAACTGAGTGTAGGCACAATCTGCATTTTACATCATCAACAACAGCCCCAAAGAAAAACCACAGCTACTGAAACACAGGTGTCCTATAAAAGCACACTTAAATCAACAGGTCAACAAGTAGACAGTACGTTTTGACACTGCATAGAGTTTAAAACACAGTCCAGGCCAGCACTCATCTGTACTGAGCTCACGCCACCAAAAAATTTGACTCTAGCTATGAGCATCCACACACGCACACACGCATACACACGTCTGTGCATGTGTTCAGCAGGTACATCGCTGTTATCTAGACTCTCAGATATCCCTATTCTACTGGGTTACTCAGTTGGCCTGGACTGGTTTCGGACCCACTGCAACGCCATTACAGTCAAGAATGTACTGCAGACAACCTTGAGGCGGGCGCCCAGCACCGTTCTTGGTGGGTTCACCAGTAATCTCTCCCTTCTGGCCGGTCCCCTAAAAACAGATTTTTTTTTTTTAGGAATTTACTCATTCAACAGTTAATTGGTGGAAAATTATAACAGCTAAATATTTTTTTAATCTTATAGTACACACCACTGACAATATTCAAAAACATAAACAAAAACAAAACTAGCACAACGCTACTGCTTCTAACTGCTGTGCCTGTGTGTTGCTGTACCTGGGATGGTTGTATGGTGGTGGGTCTCTTGGGAGCATTAGCTTCTTTCTCCACTAACTCGTTCATTTTTGCTAGCACCATGTCTGCAATGAGCTGTCGATCCTCAGCCTGGTGTTCACCTACCAGCGGCATGGAAGAACCAACCACCTATGACAAGTGGAAGATAGTTACAGTAGAGAGACAGCAGAGGGCAGTGTCTTGTAAAAAGCTTGGCCTAATATAAAATGTGACATTCATGTCAAACAGTATATTCAGTATGTTTCAAATGCACAAGTTCACTTTTAAACATGACAGTCCTAGATTCCTACCTCAGTGATGTAGTCTCTGCCATCTTTCCCATGGATAGCTTTAACTGCACAAATATCCAGACCCCCGAAAATCTCTGAGCAGGTGTCAACCCACATCTTGTACCTAACAAAAAAAAAAAAGTAACTTGAAACCAACTAAATACATTTAGGCATACAGACATTGCCAAGATGACCGGTTGAAATTTAAGTTGAGCAACTCTAGGCAAAAATGCTTTGTTGATGCCAAATATAGGAAGAGAATTGCCAGAGTGTTTTGAGCTGAGAGAGCCAACAGTAACTCCAATAACCATTCTTTGGTTAGGTATGAAGAAAAGGATCTCTGAATGCACAACACATCAAACCTTGACGCACCAGGTGTCACTCATGTCAGCTAAGAACAGGAAACTGAAGCTACACCAAAACTAAAAAAATAATGCCTGTCTGATGAGTCTTAATTTCTGCTTTAATACTTAGATGGCAGGGGCAGAAACAACATGAAAACATGGATCCATCCTGTCTTGGATTAATGACTAAGGCTGGTGGCAGTGCAATGATCAGGGAGTTTTGGTGTAGCTTCAGTTTCCTGTTCTTAGCTGACATGAGTGACACCTGGTGCTTGAAGGTTTGATGTGGTGTACATTCAGAGATCCTTTTCTTCATACCTTTATTTATTTAATTAAAGGCCTTTAGTACCAAGTGAATACCATTTAAACACCACAGCCTACATGAGCATTGTTGCTGACCATCTATCCCTTTATAACCACAATGCTTGCATAAACATCAAACACTGACTGTAGCATTCTCACCTATCAGTCATGGCCACTTGTTCAAGCATAGCTGAGCCCGTGTTGGTCTTCCAGTTACCAGATATGGAAGTTCTCCTGATATGGGTAAATTGCACAAATTAAAGCAATGTCAGCCCATCTTCTGTTTTATTTGTAATGCCAAGCAACAAAAGTGTTCTACATACATGTAAGCTTTGTAGTCGGTGCCAATCTTCTGGATTCTGATATCGTACTTGGAGTCAATGAGAGGCTCTGTGGTGGTGTAGGTCTGGGTAAGAGCCACAACACTAGCTATGTCCTGGAACTTACTGTGGTTGTCCACCTTCACCTGTGCACAAAATGATTAGACAGAAAATAGTAAAATATTGAAAAAAGATAGTTGTTTTAATGAAGAGTATATCCACAGTCTGCATACTTTCATATTATTGCAACAGGAACAACCTGTATACCTTTCCAATGCCAGAGTGGGCGTGTCCAATCTTCACAACAACAGGAAACGATGGCATGCTTACCTAAAGTAACAAGTTATAATTTGAGTTACTTCTTACGTTATCCCTTCACACATTAACAAAGTTTTTAATTACAATAACAAATAAAAACATTTTCAATTTGTGCAGTAAAAATGGGGGAGATGACATGGTTCTCACCATCTCCTTGTAGTTTGGGTAAAAAGTCTGTTCGATCAGAGGGAACTTCTCAGGACCTAACTTTCTGCAGGTGTTGATAAGCTGGGCAAACTGCACATGCATAAAGATAAACAGACATAAAGAAATAACCGACAAACATACAAAAGTTGGAAATTGTTTCACAGAATTTTTTAAACAATATGAAATGCAATCCAGAACCAGGGCATTCAGAAAAGATTAGTGTTTTCATCCATCTGCCTGCTACTATTGTTCTAAGTAAACCACTGCCTGACTGCTGATTGCATACCGCCCACGGCTTGTCACACAGGTTGTAGATGGACTCGAGGGTATTGATGCTTGGCACACCACCATACTGCAGGCCAATGATCAGGTTGCGAAAATCTTCATTCTGGGTCATACTGAAGGCATGTTGACGAATGAGGACAAAGTCTGGCTTGAATGACCTAAAAAATAGAATTACAGCATAGATGTGGCGAGAACTCACCATAAAAATGACAGGCTGTTTAAAGTGTTGATAACAATGTAGATAAATCAGGTAGGGACTGTTAGTGTATATATATTGATTTAAAAAAAGAAAGCGAAAGTGACTCATTTTGTTAGATTAACTGGTGAAGATGAACTATGGGATGTGAAGTAGATAAGAAGTGTGCAAAGTAAAGGGCTGCATGACTGTATGGTTAGATGTGACTTGCAGTCTAAAGTACTTTGAGTAAAACTAGAAAAGTGCTACATAAACAGCACTTTACATTGAATCTTCTCTGTGTGTGTTTGCATGTGTCTTACCTGACAACCTTGGTACCATTTCTCAGAACCTGCATGTTAACATCGCAGGTTCCATTTGCATGAGCTATGACATTGATCTCGTTGAATTCAGCCTAGGGAGTTGATCGTTAGAAAAGAGAACAGTGCATTTAAACTTATGAACTCGCATACTCTGCACTCAAAGCGTACTTGCAATGGATTTAATTTGGCTGATGAATTGTACCTGTTCCACTTTGATGTCATAATCCCCAAGTATTTTCTTTCCGCGGAATAATTTGGCCCTGGGTAAAAAGAAAGCATTAACTTTTAATGTAATCACAAATACAACAACAGGATTACAGAGATTTCCAAAATAGATTCAACTGACTGCACCTCTGAGTATAATGATCATATTAGTTTTTACTTTGCAACAAATATAACACAAAATATGGATCATAAATCACTGCTCAATATGTGCAAATGTGTGAAGTGCATGAAGTATTACAATCCAGACATGTCACTTTGTGGTTTTCTAACTGCAGATTTCCAACACCTTTCCCCCTCAATCTGGCAGTAACAGTAGTGCCTACGGGGGATAACACGGATGATGCAATGAGGCAACATTCACTGAATTCAAAGATTCCCAAAAATGGTTGCACCTTTCAGACTTGTAATTCAGCTCTTAAAAATAAATGTGACACCCCACATTTTTCGTCACCTGGATCACTGTTGAAGAGGAAGTCTTATCACGGGGTTTTACGATTAAGGTGGATCAGTGACCAAAAACTACACATGGATGAAAACTGCCAAAGGCTCACAGCGATTTTGTGCCTATTATTTCTGTGTCTCTTACTGATATACAGGGGATGGCCCAGACAAGATAAGCTGTGGCCACAGATACTACTGGGACAAATCAATACTAGGGAGAGCACAAATAAAGATCCTTCCCTCAAGCTGCCATTGTTAAGCTCGAATTTTGGTTTGAATTTCCACAGGTTCAAGTTCATACTAAATCTAACCACCAGCTACTACAGTGCAAGTGTGCTACATAAATCATTATAGCTATATTCAAAGAAAATTTGTAGACAATGGGACATTATGACGCATGATGTAAGTATATTTTGCAAACATGTTTTTCACTTCCTACTTGGGCTTCCTTTTCATTTGCATCACCCTCCTGTCACACAGGGAGGAAAAGCTGAATAATTCATTCAAAATGTAATTAGAGCATTGGGATCTACTTGGCTGCTGAAGAAAACAAGCATTAAAATATGAATCACCGCTCTAATATTTAGGAAAATGAAGAGCCTGCTTTGCACTGCAATGAATGCTCTCTGCCAACCTACACAAAAAAGATATTATTTCCAAAACATGATCCCTGAAATCAAGTACATCATGCACGATAAGTTTTATTTTGTACAAATAAGCTTTTTTAAAATTAATATTTATAATAATAATATTTTTTAGCATAAGGAATGACTGTATAGAAGAGGTGTGGTTATGTGATTGATTCATGGTTATTCACTGTGCAAAGAACGTCTCAGCTCAGCACACTGAAAAGGCCACCGAAGCCACACATTTAAAGAAGTGATCTTTCAATGCACTGCATTAATATGCATTAGAATGTGGCTGTCAGCTCGCAGCAAACAGATTCTCTGGTGTCAAGTTTAGCTTTCGTCCAAAAACCAATAACTTTATTTTTATATAAAACTATATTTATTTCTTCCTTTGGATTTGACTGCTGGCTTCACACCTGCTTGGTTTGAAACGAGGAAGCATGACAGTAGATGTTTACATGGATCATTGATTTGTAAGAATCAACAGGGGTTCTTTTGACTTGAATTAAACGTGAGGTTAAAAAACAAATAAGAAATTAATGTTTTGTTTTCAGTGATAACGCTTTTAAAACTACTTCAATCTGAAATATAAATAGGAAAAATTAATTATAATTCTTTTTATTTTAACCCTTTAAAGGCCAATATGTTTACATAGCTCCACAAAAAACTACAATAATTCATTTAATTCAACGAGAGTTTGATTATTATTTGTATTGCACCACACATAAACCCTTATCCAACATCAATAGTGACACACACTTATCACTTTAGTAGCTCCAAACTGACTGTTCCTGCACTAATGCTCATACCTATAACTATGGCTGCAGCACAGATGCTCATTTAAGGAACCAAGACAAGAATTCTAACATTCTAACATTAAAAAAATTTATATCCTCTGTCGAACATGAGCTATATTCATTCAGCTCAGCCAAAATAGCATAAAAATATAAAATGGAATGGCACACAATGTCCTCAGGATCATCTAAGGTTTAAGGGGATGCTGCTTTTGGCTAAATGCTGTAAAACATTTGCCAAATTAAAGATTGCTATGAAAGACATTTTTTCAGATGAGTCACTGAGGGCTTGGTAAGCCAGAATCCTTGCTGAATGTTAATGTCTTATTACTTTGCTTGCGTAACATTCACTCTCACATATTGGCATTGTCTGAACTAGATTAAGCTCACAGCATCTTCTTCTGATATCAGATGAAGCAGTAGACTAATTATTTTTTGGGTAATTTTTAACATTGAGCAATTCAATTAAAGAAATGCTGTTTCTGAAACTGAGCTACATTATATAGTGTGTGCAAGGAACCAAGGCATCTCAGCCATTAGTCTGATAAGTAAGACAGTGAGCCATCTGCTCCTCCTGTCCTGTAAAAGCAAATTATAGCACAGCCATCCTGGAACAAAATAAACAACTCTTCATGACTGACAGCCTCATCTAACAAGTCAAACACTGGCTGAATAACAAAAAGCATCAGTCTGCGCTCTGACCCTGGTAAACACCCAGATTTCACGACACACTGTAAGTATTCTGCTTAGCTTGTTGTATAATGAAGAGAATAGAATGTCTATACTAATATCTTCTGTTTTCTCTATATTCTAGATTTCGTGTCATTCTACGCTTACTGTGATTTCATCTTTGCCCAGCTCTGGGTACATAAAAGACATGAGATTTCTAATAATAAAACATATAAGTTACAGGCAATTAGATATGTTACAGAAACATTCAGAAGTGAAAAATAATTAAATGTTTTAGAAAGTAAGCAGAATTTAATGGTTGAGCCTTCTCACAGATGCAATTAGCCCGGAGACCTCTCTTGATTTCAATTGTGTCCTGGGCCAGCAGGTTCTCATTAATCTTCCTTACATTTGCAGCAGTGTGCAGACAAAAGTCTGGACATCCTGCCACACAGAGAGCATGTAAGCAATACAAAGCAAAAACGTACACTGTGCCAACATGGCAAAGGAAAACAAAACATGTATTAATATAAAAACATCTATTCTGAAACTTTTTTCACCGAATCGTTCTCGGTTAGGGTTTCTATGCTCTAACAGAATGAGTACAAAGGCTAAACAAAACAAAGCAATCCCAGCCTACACTATGTAAACTGGTTTACTGAAATAGTGACCATAAATCACTAGGCAAAAGGTCCCATAAAACCTGTCCAAAAGAAACAAAACCTAGTCAAACATGTAATACCTCCCTCGTGGTGATATTGAGCAGGCCTAAAAAATAGATGCAGGCTCAAGAAAGAGGAAGCCCTTTGAAAGCTGATGTCCAAAGTGGCTATGCACTAGATGCACATTGCAACAACAGTAAACTGCACATGTTATGAACACATCAAGCTTCAAAATGGATTTATCTGCAATATAGGTACAGACAGGGCAGATAATTACCTAAGGTTTTTACACAGGAGTTTCTACATATCAGCTCCTGTTGTATACTGACAGTAAAATTAATGCCACATCCTATCAGCTCAACCGACTCAACCTACATTATCTGTAAGAAGGGTCTTTGATGAAGGGCAAAACTTTAGTTGAATTTACTATATCTTGTTTCTGTGCCAGATATGCAGAGCAATATTTGATCTTCCTTTCCTCTCATAAGAAATATAGAACAAGTGAATATAAAAGCTGGCATCCATCCTGCTAACGACAACGATCAGGGTTTCTAATCCATTAATGGCCAGTCCTGCACAAATAAACACACACACAGTGGCATTTAGCTAAGGTTGATACATGATATAGAACAACGGTAACATATTAACCTTCTGAGACATGATGTGTTGACAAATTTTACCATGCTGTCTACCTATTACTATATTCCTTCAACTATTGGTGTTTTCATCCATCCAGCTAACTGCTTAACTGCTTATCCACTTTAGATACACTGGGGGGCTGAAGCCTATCCCAGCTGATTTGGGGGAATAATAGACTACACCTTTGAATAAGGTGTAGTCTATGAATATGAATAAACATGTATTTTCAGCAATGTGAATAAACAAATTTCACATTGCTGAAAATACATGTAACTGCAAGATATCTTATGTGTATATGTTTAAAAGTAAAGCAAGCTGATTCTTTTCATTCTTTTTAACTGTATACCACTGTATACTCTGTGGTATACAGTTAAAAAGGCATCAAAGGCATTAAAGAGTTAAGTTACAGTTCTATGCTTTCTATGTCTAGGTGGTAACTGAAAATGACTGGATATGCTGCAGTGAAAAACATGCCACTAGCGTAAATAAATGTTTGTCATGTGGTGAGAGAGTTAATCAAATATATTCTATTGTTTGACAACACGCAAAGTAATTTCCATATAAATCCATGCATACACTCATTTAGAACATTTTAAGTCCTTCAAGCAGTCGACTGACAAAGATGCTTGCTTTAAGCTACCTCTGACTAAGATCCCCTAGGACACGGCTGCCAGTACAACTGCTTAATGCCTTAAGGTTATTGAGGTTAAGGGTTGAGAAACATAACTATGTTATACATTTTAAGGTTGGACTCACAACTAAGAGAACCCTATGCACCATAGGTTTAATTTCTTGTCATGCCATGTGATCTTCCATCAGTGAGCAGGGGGAAACCCCATTGATTGAGGGGAAGCACTGCAGTATTAGAAATAACATGCAGTTTTCAATGCTGCACAACCTGTGGAATACCATTCCTTTTTTTAAAAATGGTGAAAAATCACATTCCAGTGCAGTATTTCACCATTTTTAATTAATTAATCAGCTTTTTGCACAGACAGATGCAAAACTAAATAAAACGATTAAACAAAGCATTTGCATTTCTTACAAAAAAGAGCAAACAAAGGACATTTAAAGTCCTCCATCTTGGGATAATGGCATTACTGCTGAGAATCAGTGGATTGTTTTTGATTAAGTTTTGGCTGCCTGAGTGTATTATTCTGAACACTGGCATGGTGTAACATCAAACCACAGCAGCACTCCCCATTCATCTCTGCAGGGTGCTTGATAGAGATGTTGTTTCAGCAGTTCTTTAACCATTACCTAACAGCTATATGGCTGAAACATAGAAACAATGCCTACAGCAGCATCTGAATGACACAACACGAATGATATAAAAGCAGCATTTTCTCTTACCACTCCTGTTGTGGTTCATCAATGACCAGGAGAATTTTAAACTTCTTAGGTGTCGTGACTTGGGTCTGCTCCACTAGCCCTGCAGAGGCAGCTGTCTGCTTAACAACGTTGGTAATGGAACTGAAGAAACCCGCTCCTGTCGACTGAACTGGCTGGGGTTTCCTCTCTGGAGCAGGGGAAGTGGCTGGAGGTGTTGGCCCAGATGTCGGAGACTTGGCAGGGGTGTTGGAGGCAGGTGGAGGAGGCTGAGCAGGATCGGGCCTCTGAAGGTCTGTCATGTAGCCATTGGGCAGGTTGGAGATGAACGTGCTGTCTGAGAGACGCCGACGCAAATAATTCATGGCTGCAGAGGAGCAAGAAGAAGAGTCAACAAGCACTGGGTGTGGAAAAGTATTCTGCCGAGAAGCCCCTGTTCTCAGTGGTACAGCTGATAATGGCTGAGCTCTCAGTGCAAACTCCCAACAAATGTATTCCCTCTCAGCTCAGTGGAGCATCCTCGAAGCTCCCCCTCACTGGCAGTGACGCTACACTCTCCCATAGCCAATCACTTTACCCCGTGCTTTCCTCAAGCATTGCAAATGATGCTCTGGCTGTGCCTCTCCTTCCTGCTATCGCCCTCCACTCTCTCCTCTCTCTCCCCCCGGCTTGCCTGCCTTTTCTACCCCTCCCCCATTTTCTACTGCCTTAGAGACGTCATCCTTTTTTGAACCAGAGCATGAAAAATAGAGGGGTTTCCAGTGAAAGTGCAAAAAGGTGTACTGTGTACTACATCACCCTCCCCTTACTCCTACTCCCCTTGTTACTCAGGTTCACCCTGCCCTCTGTCTGGGTGCTGTTTTCCCTGCTTATAGAATGCAGCCATGAAATCTAAAATGGCTGTTAGGACTGGTGAATGAGAAGAAGCGTCATCAGCCGTCCCTTGAGAAACAAATTCATGCACTAAAACTCTCTGTCTTAATTGTTTAATGAATCTCTCTCTATGTAATAATTTTCCTTATTATAATTTACTACAATAGTTGTTTAATTTAAAAACATTACAAACTCACTTGGCTAACATGTCTCCATTACGGGTGGCACAATTCATTGTGTTCATTATATTTTATATAAACGTTTGATGCTTATGAGAGCATAAAAACACTGCATACAATATTCTTAGCACTAATTATCACAAGGTTCACTAAAAACACAGTAATTTCTGTAAAACACTTATTAATTATATAAGACAAAACAAAAGACTGGATTTTTTAAACAATTCAATAAATCAATAACTTGTGATGTGCAGTGGTAGAAGGTTGTTAAAGTGTAAAAAGATAAATTCAAACATAGGCACACATTAAAAAAAATTGCAAGTCAGGACATTGAATCTTTATATCGCAGTTTGAGTATATTTTCTAATGAAGGGCTAATATTACTATATGACTTCATTCATCATGGCATGACTTGTTAACTAGAAATCTTACAGCCCCACTTCAGTCCTGCATTTTAACGATTAATAACATGGTAAAATATTAATACAATACTTTTTTAGATATTATGAGATACTTGCACATACCGTGTATATTTTATATGTTGTTTATGACATTTCAAATTGCTAAATTTTTACATGGAATTAGTTTTATACTTTATAAATATTTTTACAGAATTTGAAGATTTCCTCTAATACTAAAAATCTGAAATTGGAGAAAATTCCTCTGTTGCTTGGCAACGTGACACAATAATAATAATAATAATAATAATAATAATAATAATAATTTATATAATTAATTCTATGGAATATAAATTTACCTTATGAATTGAATTTCAGGTCTACAACTATTTATTCATTCATTTTACATTTCACTGATTAAGGGAAATTCTGGGAAATATGATATTAGTATTTTCTGACCCTGATCTCTGTCATTTGTGCAAAATGCCTGTAAACCTGTTGACAGTCAGCTACTATATATTTTTTACTGACTCTGTAGGACTAGTTGTTAGCAGCAATTTGGATTATGTTTAGCGAGCCAAAGCAAATAAATGGTGCTTAAAAGAGGAAGGAGAGAAGACAGCGGGATAAGTATACCTCTAGGACTTTAGATTTGAGCAGGGTCCAGGCCTGCCCTCTACTAACTGTGCCCCGTCAGCTGAATCCTACTGACACACTTCAACTACAAGTTATACTAATTCATGACCTATGCAGGTCAGACTTTGGGGAGCACCCCTCATGTTTCTGCAACTAAAAAGATGTCATTTATCAACTTGTGCAGCTTTAATACATGACCTTACTGAAAACTGCTAAACAAATGGAACTGTATTGAAGATATTGTGTGCTCACAGCCAACTGTCCTTGTGTGTGGTGAATTCATTGATCCACTTCTGTACTGAGAGAAAATGTCTCTTGTGTTTGTATCCTGCTTTGGCATGTTTACAACTGTTACTAGCTGCTATTTCTTTATGAATGTACTATGCATGAATACTTGTAGCTGTGCATCTTGCATATATGGGGTGGGGGGGTGGAATACCAAGATCACTTGAGCCCAATTCTCCCCTGTCAAAGCTGTTGCTAGTCCAGTTTATCAGTTGATATGGTGTAAAGATTTGTGATTAACAGGCTCCTCTGTTTTGTTGCATGCTGGCAGACATTACAGTTATCTTTATGTCACTTTAACAAGGGTGAATTTTGTTTTTAGGGTTGTGGCAGCGTAGTTGAGGAAGATAATATGAGTTTATACATGAGCTTAGATAAATGTGACCATTCTCTCGATCGCTGACTGGGGTTGTTGTCCATGGTTTTAATCAAAAGCTAGAATGATGCTATTGGTAAAGCTGATTGTTGCTATATGCTAGTAATTTTGCACCTACAGTGTGTGTGTGTGTATGTGCGTGTCTGTGTGTGTGTAGAATCGGTAGAGAATCTATTGGCTGAAATAAATAATAAGAATAATCTGAAAATAATATTGCTAAAAGATGGTGTACCTTGCAATGACTATTAAACATGTGTGCTATTGTGACACCATGTGGTAGTATCAGTGTATTGAGCAACAAAACCAACCTCAGCTTTGCTTAAGTCTGAAACCCAGCCATTCTAGTCAGATGTCTGTGGATGAGACGCTCCAGCAGGGCCAGGGCATTGTGCCCTCAGTCTGTCCTCAATGTGCTGTGCTGCAGTCAGACTGCAGGAAACTAAACTCACTGCAGTGAAAATCACTGGAAACTCCTCATAATGATTCGTGTAAAATCAACAGCAGTTCAGAGAAAGCAGCTCTTTGTATGTTTACTTTCTTCACATATCAAAAACATTATCTATATGGTCAGTAGTGTCATTAAAAAAAAAAATCAAGTAGCCTATTGTGTTTCACGTTAAACCCATTTCATTTGGGCATCTTCATAGGCTGCGTAGCTTGATAAACTTGAAAAACAATGTTACTTTTAGGATGATAGGATAATTTGTTAATGGTTAATATCAAAGTGTTCATACCGTATAAAAGTACCTTTTAAATATGCTTCAAAAAGCCCCGGTTCGCCTCGTATCTCTCCGCTAGGGCCGCTCAGCTCTTTTGTTGTCTGAGGACTGCTGCTGTGTGAAAGTGCGTGAAGAAGGCAGAGTACGTAGGCAGACTCGGCTAACTATGGTGTTGCCGTAAAGCTAATTTTTGTCGAAGAAGTAAGTATCATGGAAGAATAGGAATACCCATTTTTTGGATTTCATTTTGTTGGATGTAGACTATTGAACCTAACCTGGCACTAAGTAGATACTGACTTGTAGTTTTTAGGTTTTTGCTAGTTAAAACGAAAACCATTGACCTAGCGCATTGAAAAGTTAGCGACTTGGCTAACGTAAGTTTGTGTCGTGAGTAAAGTAGACAAAGTCTTGTATTTTGGCTTCAGCAACTAAGCAGACCGCTGGTCACAATACATGTATAACATTGTATTTTAATAACAGCAACTTCTTCAATATAAGCGTTTATAACTTCGTAGTTTAATTTAAAGCTCGCACTGATGAACGGCTAGTAGCAACTAGCTCAGCGTATGCTACGTGTTTAGCTAGCCGCACTAAAGCCTGTAGTCTTCAGTGTCATGAAGTGCCTGTCGTTGAACAAAATAAAGACTAATGTCTTTTGGGATTACCATTAACTGGCGTGTAAACGTATGCCATTTTTAAAAACATGACAACATTTCTATCTCCTTTAGGATAGCTTGCTAACGTTAATGTTAGCAAGTAGCCTGTTCGTGTAAATGCTAGAATGGACATGATAAACTCTCAGTTCCTGGACAAGATGAACAATAACATTGGGAGACTGCACTACGAAGGTAAGTTTGTCTTTTTTCTTTCTTTTGGTCCTATAGTTCCTGAGTTCATTTATAAAACGCAACACGTTGTGGTTTCCCTAAATTCAGCGCCAGATACCCCTGTGTTGTGATTTGCGTTACCCTTTTGACTATCCTGACGTTAGCGTCGAGACTGACGACATGTTTAACAACTTGTTGGTGCGGAGAACAACGAGTGTTTTGTTTAATAACATCGCAACTTTAAAATACGATTTTAATAGCCTGTATTTAGCAAGTTGGCATTGAATAATAATAACATTCATTTGAAATTTGTAGAAATTCCCAAGCTATAACGGCATACACTACAATGCTGCTTCATATGATGTAGCAGTGATTAAGCTTCAGGTTGTGTAACACTCATTTGTGCCACTGCTTAGTCAAACATCTAAAGAAATCAGGAAATTTTGCTCAAAAATGTGCTTTATCATGTTTCTACACACAGTTTCCTTTGGGCTTAGATGAGTGGGTGATTTTTAACTGCTTGTGTATTGCTCTATTGGCTTTCTTGATCAAAGTTTACTTCCCAAACAAATTGCACCTCCATACATGAAACAAAGTCAGAGTCGTTTTATAATAGGAATTCAAAAAACTAAATGTAAATTATAATTTAGTTGCCATTTACTTAATTTATGATCTCCGGTCCCCCAATGAATCTGTTTTTTTTTTTTTTTTTTAATTCACCAAAACACAAAGTACTTCTCCATTATAACTATATGGATCAAGTGTTCTCCTTTGTGCAATAGCCCCAGATTATGTAATATTGTCAACTTTATTATACGTTATTTACATTGTTTTAACATTAAGCAAGATGTACTTAGGCAAACTGGTTTCTACTTTGCTTTTTGTAGCTCATGATTTATTAAAATCTGGCCAAATTGTATTACTTGGTATATTTATGAAACTCTTGATCATCTACCAGTGCAGTCTCAAAAAGTCAGTTTAAAATGAATTGATGGAATACACAGAGTCCTTATAGTTTACTGTGTTTATTGTGTATTTTATTCTGGAAACTTCCTTTTAGTCTAAATTAATTTAATTAAGTTATTTCTACTACTGAACTCTTTCCCACAGATGAGTCCAAGATGCCCTCCCTTTCTGCCACTATGTCCAATATAAGTGGGCCTCCTCCTCACTGCCCAAGCAAACGAAAATATGGCGAAGAACAAATGGAAGACCGATTCCACTGTGATGAAGACCACATGACCAAAATGAGCAGATTGTTTGCCACCCAGCTGTAAGTGCCTTTAAAATATTATTATGATTTTGTGTGGGTCTTGAAATTATTGCTGTATTGGCTTTTTATATTTGTTGGATTGAATAAATTGTATGCAGTGCAATATATGAGTTGTAAATGTAATACATCATGTGACAAGTGTCATGCATTACAAACAGGGTCCCCGTGATACTTTTCTGATTGTCATACAAAAATATAAAATTATTAAGAAGCCCTAACAACCTTGTATTCATCTCCTTTTTTCGTTTGGTTTCATTTAAGTCTCGAAGCCAGCATATGGTATTATTTATTTATTTATTTATTTATTTATAAATACAGCACTCAGTGTTTCAGTGTGTTCTGGCTGTGAAACGTATTTATTTTATCCAATATGGGTAAAAACATTCAGTCTGATGTTATTCACAATACAGGCTGAAAGGAAAAAAATAAATCTGACCATGACTTTAATGATCAGCCTCTTAAAGTTTGATGGTAAAGTGTGACACAGAGAACCCCAAAAAGTTGATTCTGTTGGTCTGGACATACTTCCTTACCTGGTTGATTGAGCATGCATCAAGACTTGACACAAAGTAGTTCACTGATATAAACAAATCTTAAAATGAAGTTGTATATAATCTTAAGAAAAGTCTACAATAATAATAATTATAAAGCTGCACATTACAAATGAAAACCCCTTCCTGTACTTCATCTGTGTCTGCTTAAAAAAAAATCCCCTCTGCACAACAATTAAAACAAAAGTTGTCCACGAAGCTGCTAGTACATTTTATTTTAACTGTCTTTATCAAGGGGGCGTCCCTCTGCTGGAGACAACCGTAGTGAGCACTGGAGCCTCAGCCACAGTCCTGTGGAGCACGTTATTTCCTCCTCTAATGGTCTCCATGGGAACCATCTGTATGCCTCCATTGCTGGCTATGCTGTAGACCAGCCGATACCTCTGACCAAAAGCAGCCATGACATTGGAGTCAGGGGAACAGAGAGGTCTGTCATAAGTGGAACTGTAGAGCGACAGCAGGTACGTCAACTTGTAGGACATAAAGAGAGCATTGTGATGTTTTTTTTTTGTTGTTGCTTTTTTTTAAAAAAAAGGTTGCACACATTTAATTTTTTTTCACTTTTCTTGTTGTTCAGTGAGATATGACCAGTGGATGGATAAAACATGTACTGAAATGCATTTACTGTGTGCAAAACAACAATTGTAAGGGTGTATTGTAAGGCTGGCAAAATCAGTTTTGAGAAACTGTTTAAATACTGACCTATTTAAACCTCTATGGTTTATTACAGTCAACAGTAAAGAAAAACACAACTACGAGCTAATGTGAGAACAAATAAAAATATGAATTTCACTAAGAGGATGAACAAAGAAAATGTTTCTTATCTGCCTGTAAAGACAATATATCAGTTTATTTTTAATATCTTTATATATTTTGGCTTATGTATTTAAGTCAGTGTAAGGAGATCAAAATAACAGATATGTATAAAGGTAAAGGTTGCTACATGTGATGGCCAGCAGAGATTTAATGCCACGATTAACACAGATGACAGAATAAAGACTGTGTTCACAGTGTGTTGGCCATGTTTCCTGTTGTCCTGTTACTAGAGTTGTCTTGCAGATTTGGGGTGCACATAAGTGGTCCGCAGCCGCGCATTCGCTGTCAAAATAAAAGACGTGCACCAGATAAGAAGTTGCAACGCGCGTTTGCGTACATATTAAAGGCACTGTTTTTGTCCGCTAGAGTGGGATTTTCACAGCATATTCTGCACCACATCTCTGTGCGTTCATCATTTGTTTGAAGCCAGCTCACC